>NW_026116313.1:0-30370 GCF_001640805.2 Lates calcarifer
AAGCTGCTTTTAATTTTATACTTAAGTATAATATACGTTCATCAAACCACAAACAGTAGCAGCATAAACTAACCACCACGTCTGTGAATCAAAAGTGAAAAACCTTGTAATTATCAAGGTAATGGACAATCATATCAAAAGCCTCAAAGAAGAATTTATTTTCTTCTGCTCCACTAGAAGATCTCTTCTTGCAGCGCAAGTCTGAAATATAACTATATGTCCAAACTGAAAGAAAATTCATCTCTCAGACCAACTAATCATCATCAATCAGCTTGCTTCACACAATTACACAATGCATTACTGAAATTTCAGAGGTGTGCATGGTCATCCATCATCCTTCTCTGTTAGTATAGATGCTTACATGTACTTAGAAAATAGTTATAGAAATAAGAGAGGGAAGGAGTGTGATGTTATCATAAATGCAGAATGAGGAGGAGGGTGAGATGGATGGTAAGGTCAACTGGACAAGGGCACTGGAAGAATCTTTACATCCCTGACCCACACTCATATAATCATAGTCAATCATTCCAGTCCATTCTAAGACATTAGGTAAAATGAAGCAGGCAAACATAAAACAAGAGGAATATTTGAATATTAATTCAATCAAAGAGGACATTGTGTAACCAGGGGGACCGTCAGCAGCCAGGTGCCTGATAAGATGTTCAGATTGCAGGGAGAAGGGAGGGACTGAGAGACCCAAGTCTCTGCGTCAGTTCATTGCAGGAGACGTCTTGCAAGGTTTCAGAACCTCCACTCTGTCTGTTTCACATCAGTACGTTTGGCACTGAGTAATGGACTGAGGTGAGCAGTTCACAACCATGAGACATGGTGTTTGACAGAAGCATTGTTGCACATTAAAGATATTTAGGATTACAGCAGGTTAGGTGCCTTTACAGACCAGAGTCCCTTGTGGCCCAAAGCAAAAGTTTGTCATTTCACACAAGTAACTACTACTTCAGATACAAGAAAAGTTAATTCATGGGTTTCCATTGACATGCTTCTATTCATACTAATAATCAAGGGCATGTGCATGGTTACTGCAACTTCCTGAAGCATTGTCTCTGTTTGTTGTATAGACCCTTTTTACTGTTAGTAAACATTATGATGTGTTTTTTGGGCAGAGATTAGCCGGAGGCAAATAGCCCCCATATACACATTAGCTAACACTTGGGAGCAAGTTTTGTTGGCTTGTTTTTCAGCAATGGCTGAGGAAAATGCACATTTATCTGGATATATATGTTTACTCTCTCTCCACGACCATAAATGATACTTGAAAAAGTTGACATTAAAAAGTTGGCATTAACCAGACCACACTGGCTGATCCTTACGCTCTAACTTTTTAAAGAGTATGGTCTAGACCTGCTCTATATGAAAATTGCCTTGAGATGACTTTTGTTGTGATTTGGCGCTATATAAATAAAACTGAATTGAATTAACTCAGTGGATGGATGAACAGACAGGATTACAGGCCAGACGTTTACACCTACCTGAATGAGAAACCAAACATGTACACGAAAGAGAAACACACACAATCTGACAACAGTGACTCTACTGTTGGTGACAGGGAAGCTAGTCCTAGCAGCTAGATCAGACTTGTCAAACTCAAGCCCCGCTACCTCATTTTATGTGGCCCAGGAGAGCTTTCAAATACTATGATTATCATAAAATACAATCTTATGCAACTTTATGTAAGTACAGTGAATACATCTTGATTTTGTTGCCTGTGCAATGAAAGCATCTAACCACTGGGTGACACTTAATAACCATCTCCTACAGCGTTTTTTTTAGTCAGTGATTGGCTTGGGGGAAAAGAGTAAATAGTCCTGACATGTCCAAGAGAACAAAACTTGATGCAGACGGAGTGTAATTCAATGAGAGACGGGAAAGTGAATACATGTTTGTGCTTAATGGAGACAAGCCAGTATGTCTTATTTGCTATGGGGCAGCGGCAGTACCCAAGGAACACAACTTGCGTTGACACTTAAGACACCAAGCACGGAGCTAAGTATGCTAACCATAGCCACCAAGAAAAGCAACACAAGGTCCATAAATTAAAAAAACAGCCTGCATTCTCAGCAGAACATGTTAGCAAAAGTTACAGCAAAAAACAATGTAGCGGTGAAAGCCAACTTTATTGTGGCTGAAGAAGCTCCAAAGTGTTTTTCAGAAGGTGTATTTTTAAAGCAGTCTTTGCTGAAGATATGTGACCAGAGAAAGGCTTTTAACAATGTTAGCTTGTCAAGAAACACTGGCAGACAGAGTTGGGGAACTAGCGGAAAATCTGTCTGAAGGCAGTTTTCTGGATAATGGCTAGATGCACTGTAGCAGTATTGTCAGTATTGGCTTGGTTCAACTGGTGAAAGAGAAAAAAGCAAAAATGCTGATAACTTACCTTTCAAAGCTAGTTATTGATTATTCTTAAAACTGATAATAATTGATTGCACAGGCAATTATGTATTATGAGAGAGTAGATACATTTATGCAGTCTTACAATTATAACTGTCCCTTTGAGGTCAACCAAAATGCTGCTGTGGCCTGGGATGAAATTGAGTTTGACACCCCCTGAGCAAGATGCTTTCCTGCCTGTCTGTGTGCATGTATGTTTGTGTGACTAAAAGTGAGTCAGACCCATTACTCCTTCAATTTTGGTACCCAACAGCACAGCAAGATAACATTTTTGCTTGGTGATGTGGTCCTCTCTTTTGCCCCCAGCTAACATAGAGACATAATTTGACATTGGCTTAAAAGGGTCTAAAACATTAAAAAATATGTGCAACATTTAAACAAGAATAGGACAAAGGATGGTTAATAAACAGTACATGCATATGATTCATTTTGGGCTGCATATGTCTGCACAGGGTCTCTAAGACTTGAGCAGACATGATGTCGAAGCCATGAATTGGCCTTAATAATATCTTAAATTTATATAGCGCCTTTCACGAGACCCAAGGACACTTTACAAAGACAATTTCCAAACAAAACAAAACAAAATAAGACTAACTGCCAAAGGCCTGGGTGAATAAGTGACTTTTCAGAGCAGTCTTAAAAGTGAATAAAGATGTAGCATGGAAAATCTCCATTGGGAGAGAGTTCCAGAGGGTGGGGGCTGCCACATTGAAAGCTCTATCCCCAAATGATCGCATTTTAGTGTGGGGAATAGGTAGGAGGCCTAAGTCAGAGAACCGCAGGTTCCGTGAAGGGGTATGCTGGTGGAGGACGTCCAAAAGGTACTGTGGAGTGAGGTTGTGCATAGCATAAACCGGATTCCAAGTAAAAAAAAAAACAAAAAAACAAGTAAAGTAATACCAATAAGTAGTAATCATAGTAGTAATAATTAAACTAATAATTGCAAAAGTAGCAATAAAACTAGACGCTGTACTAGTAATTTCTAATTATAGCAGCAGATGTTGAGTGGAGTTGAGATCAGACTCTACAGCTCCAGAGGCAGAAATACCTGCAGAAAGAGACAGAAGGGGAGAGAGAGACGGAAGAGCACAATACTATGGGAAAGGGAAGATATTGAGTTAGTAACATGTAATATGGGATATGAATCTATACTGATGGAGACAGAGGGAGAGAGAGAGAGACGCTCAGAGCATCTTGGGAAATGTCCCAGCAGTCTAGGCCTATTGCAGTATAACTAAGGGATGGTTCAAGCCTGAGCCAACCCTAACTATAAGCTTTATCAAAAAAGAAAGTTTTAAGCAGACTCTTAAAGGTACAGAGGGTGTCTGCCTCCTGGACCCAAACTGGGAGAAGGTTCCACAGTAGAGGAGCCTGATAACTGAAGGCTCTGCCTCCCAATTCTGCTCTTGGAAACTCTGGGAACCACCAGTAAACCAGCATTCTGGGAGCACAGAGTCCTAGTGGGAATGCAGGGGACAATGAGATCTTTAAGGTAAGATGGAGCCTGACCATTAAGGGCTTTGTATGTGAGGAGGAGGATTTTGAATTCTACTCTGGATTTGACTGGGAGCCAATGTAGAGAGGATAACACAGGAGAAATATGGTCTCTTTTCCTAGTTCCTGTCAGTAATCGTGCTGCAGCATTTTGGATCAATTGCAGAGTCTTTAGAGAGTTGTTGGGGCAGCCTGATAATAATGAATTACAGTAGTCCAGCCTGGAAGTAACAAATGCATGGACTAGTTTTTCTGCATCTTTTTGAGACAGAAAATGTCTAATTTTGGCGATATTATGCAGGTGAAAGACAACAGTCCTAGAAGTTTGCTTTATTTGTGAGCTAAAGGACATATCCTGATCAAAGATAACTCCAAGGTTCTTTACAGTGCCATCTAATGTAACTACGTCATTAGAAAATGTATTTCTGAGGTGTTTAGGACCAAGTGCAATAACTTTGGTTTTGTTCATAAGTAAAAAGTTGTCATGCAAGTTTTAATTTCCCTAAGGCATGCTTGAAGTTTAGCTAACTGATTGGTTACATTAGGCTTCACTGACAGATGAAGCTGTGTATCGTCTGCATAGCAGTGGAAGTTTATGGAGTGATTCCTGATAATGTTGCCCAAGATAGATAGGACTTAAACCAGTTTAGTGCAGTTCCTTTAATGCCAATAACATGCTCCAGTCTCTGTAAAAGGATGTGATGGTCAATCAAAAGCAGCACTGAGATCTAACAAGACAAGTACAGAAACAAGTCCATTGTCTGATGCTATCAGGAGGTTTGTAACTTTTACAAGTGCCATCTCTGCACTCTGATACAAACTAAATCCTGACTGAAAAACCTTGAGTAAACTATTATCACAAAGTCACACAACTGTTTTGCAACTGCTTTCTCCAGGATCTTAGAAAGAAAGGGGAGGTTAGATATAGGTCTGTAGTTGACTAATATGTCTGGATCAAGAATGGGCTTTTTTAGAAAAGGTTCAATTAAAGCTACTTTATATGACTGTGGCACATAACCTGTTAACAAGGACAGTTGGGACCTAGTTGGGATGGGGTCTAGGAGACAGGTGGAAGATTTAGATGCTGAAATAAACAGCTAGGTATCGCCTGCATAGCAGTGGAACTTTAGACCATGGCAGCGGACGATTTTACCAAGGTGGAGTATGTAGATAGTGAAGAGGAGGGGCCAAGGACTGAGCCTTGTGATACACCATAGTTCACTGGGCCAGGGTTAGAGATGAATCCATCAATGGTGATAAACTATTGCCGGTTGGATAGGTAGGACTGAAACCAGGAGAGAGCTGTGCCAGTGAGGCTAAGGTGCACGGAGAGGCGATTGAGGAGGATGGTGTGGGAAACTGTCAAATGCAGCAGAGGTCTAAGAGTATGAGGATGCTAATGCGGCCAGAATCAGCAGCATTTGTGATCTTCACTAAGACAGTCTCTGTGCTGTGATGAGCCCTGAAGCCAGACTGAAGGGGCTCAGAGAGCTCATGGTCAGACATATATGGTTATAGTTGTGTGGAAACTGCCCTTTCCAGGATTTTGCTCTGGACTGGACTACAAACACGGATGCTCTGTGGGAGGAGAGGACAGAGCCAACTGTACTTCCTCAGAAGGCTAACGTCCTTAAACATCTGCAAGAAGCTGCTGCAGATGTTCTATCAGACTGTTGTGGCGAGCGCCCTCCTCTACGTGGTGGTGTGCTGGGGGGGAAGCATCAAGAGGATGGACGCCTCACATCTGGACAAACTGGTGAGGAAGGCAGGCTCTGTTGTGGGCATGGACAGATGCTGAGCAGGCTCCTGTCGATCATGGACAATCCACTACATCCACTGCACAGCATCATCTCCAGACAGAGGAGCAGCTTCAGTGACAGGCTGCTGTCACTGTCCTGCTCCATGGACAGACTGAGGAGATCGCTCCTCTCCCACGCCATGCGGCTCTTTAATTCCACAAGGGGGGGAAAACGTTAATGTCAACTGCTCCGACGGACCACACACTACATACACACACACTGTATACCATGCACCTTAAATATGGCATTCTGTTTGCACTGAACTTTGCACTGGACTTGAAGTTTCTTAATTGTGTTTGTTATTAGCAGTTTTATTATTATTCCAAGTATTTATTGCAAAATGCATACCCTCTATTGCAGGTGTGCATGTGGGTTTTTTTTGCTCAGGAGTGGCCGACAGACAGTATGGAGGGAATGGGTGAGCTGGAGTAAATAAACTTATGCTGAGAGCCCCTGTGGATGTACTGGGGGTGATGTAAGAGTCCAAGAGATTTAATGACATCCAGACAATTTATATTATTATAATATTATATTGCATTTATGACTGTAATTGTCATTACTATTATAACCACTATTGTATTATTGTTACCATTTTTTACATCAAACCTGTGTCATGTTACATTCTCTTGTCCCTATCTCTACCCCCCTTTCCCCCTTCCCCCCTCTCTCTTTCTCAACCCAACCGGTCGAGGCAGATGGCCACCCACCTCGAGTCTTGTTCTGCTCGAGGTTTCTGTCTCTTAAAAGGAAGGTTTTCCGTGCTGCTGTCACCTAGTGCTGCTCATGGTGGGAATTGTTGGGTGTCTCTCTATAAAAAATTGTATTGAATTGAATTGAATTGAATTGAATTTCCTAGGTATACTTTCTGTAGTTAATGTTTTTCAGACATCATCTGTAACTGCTGGCTTTTTGACAGCTTTTGTTTTCATTCTTTTTTCATATATCCTTAGATGTTTCATGAGTGTATCAAATTGTGAGCCCTGTATTGAGTATTGTACCGAATCGTGAGTTGACTGAATTATTACACCCCTACTATTTACTATATACTACTGAGACAACTGCTTGAGTGAAAATATCCTCCCTCATATGGCTGTACAATTCTTCATACAATTACATAGAGGAACACAACTGCACACTACTAAAATCACTGTAGAAACAATGTAAATAACCATACCACTACTGACGTGCCAAATGACAGCTATAATGATTTGAAACACAATTTGACTTAAACTAATGTCTACAACCACTTTGTCTCAAGGCATGCTGAGAAGTCCCGCCCACCCAACAGGTCAGAATATGTGAATGGTCGCAAGACAAAAATGCACTTTGATTACACTAAGCAGCTGTTTAATTTGTTACACATTATTGAAAAGTGATCAGTATATTCTGTATAGGCTGACAGCTGACTGCTCCCTGCTATCACTCTTGCATTGAAGAGGAGGCCAAGCTCGCGAAACAGGAGCCTTGTGCGACAGCATTAATTCTCTCAAACCCCTGCAACCTGTATGTCAAAATGAAGCTTAGAACCTGTAGTTTTTAGCTGTTTGTGTTAAAAGAGATACATGATATACAACAGGCCAAGACCAAAATGTTCACATCGTGTTGTTATGTCATGTAGGCTATCATGTAATCCGACATGCAGTAACATCTATTTGCTATTATTAATTTCTATTACAATGCAGAAGAGAATCTTTTCATTTATAAAACAAAAATTGCATAGGTGTTCAGTAGAAATGGCAATCAGCTGTGGGTGGTCTATTATTGTTAACAGTATTTGATCATCATCATTATCATCATCCAGTAAGAGAGACAGCTCAAACCTGCCAGATATGCATACATTACAGAACAAACTGGAATGTCAATTCAGTCTGCTGTGCTGCTGTAGATGACAAGGATGAGTATTGAATGTGACTGACGCTAAACATGAATATTTCTCTTCTGTCCACTGGCTTGTTTTGAGCTAACAGCACAGCACACTGTGATGATGGCATGCAGTGTATATTTTTGTCTCCAGTGATCTGTCTACAACTTTCTGAATGGGCAGACCAGGCATGGGGCTCAGTGTCAGAGGAGACAACCCTAAAAGATGAAGATGATATATACCAAATGCTTTGCCAGGTGTCTTTCATAAAAAACATAATTTCAGACTGGATTCTGTTCACTGATTACTTACTACAAACAGTTATGTACAAAGTAAGTAACAGGCAGGTGGGCATAGAAAGCACAGGATTTTAACACATTGTGCCAGCTGTGTGTGATCAGGTTTAGGCATCAAAAACACGCTTAGCGCAAGCTTAGGGAAAGATGCTGGCTTAGTCAAACTGAAAAAGTCACTGCTAACTTTTTCAACATATAACAAAGATGACCATTTCTCTTTAATGAAATTGTCTGAGCTGAATAATACCATAAAAATGTTAATAGTCCTTTAGTTGCCACAAGCAAATATTGTAGAAAAACAAATGAAAGCCAATATCACTGAACATTTTGCTGATAAGTTCAATATCAGCACTTCTCAACTTTGTAGATTCATTCATTTAACAAGTTCAGAAGAAACATAATCTGGTGACAATATGTTTCTTTCAAAACATTTAAATTATTATTATATAGCAGCCATCTCTCCTTGAAATGAATACAACTAACGACTAGCACAATATCAACTGGTAGTAACTCCAGCATTATTTAACTCTTTAACCCCTGTGACTGTGCAAAGGTTCATAAATGTTGCACTTTGTTAACTGAAAACACCTAATTGATTGTGGAAAAATTATTGATACACAAAATTTAATTTCTAAGAGACTGGGCTGTATCCACTCAATTGCCATTGTACTACAGTTCATTTGTGCCTAACGTCCTCCCTGAGACACCTCAGAATGGTTTACTTTACACAAACCATAGACCCAACTCTTGTCACCGGTGATGATGATTCTCAACATGAAGGTTGGGTCATCCCAGGCCTGTTGATGGATATTCTCACAGACTTCAACATGGTGCTGCTTCTGCTCCATAGTGAAATCACAAATGCGCATCTGCAAGTGGTTACAAAAACACCTGTAACACATGTCCAGATGTTGATTGTGCGATGTAACACAGAATACTGACTCATAAAAGTTACTGCTCACACCTGCTGCATGCACATTACTATGCCACACTCCAGTTATAACAGTGTTGTGATTGTACCTCGTATAGAATGAAGTGAAGGGGGATTGTATGGGTTTGTAGCACTGAATGGTGGGTTTGTAGTACCAAACCGCCATACAGTAGTGAGCACATGCAGATGCAGTTAGCATAACGTAACTTCTGTCACATATTGCACATTGCGTAGTGTAATAAATTTAAGGTTAAGATCTTAGGTTACAATGCTGTCATTTATGTGACTGACTGGTTGTTTGGTAACATATAAAAGCTGAATAGGCATGACAACACAAAAGGTTTTGTTTGAGTGTTGAACTTTGGAGCATATAGATATGGTTATTTCCTTGAGATAGTATATACCAGTGTAAAGAGTAGAAAATATTCACTCATTCATTTTAGGCCAGTGCAAATTCTCACACAATCTGTAGTGTTTCTGCTCAGCAGATGGAGAACTCATCAAGGGTTTAGTTCACAGCATGATTGTGCTCGTATTCTTTTTATCATTACTTCTTGGTCAGTGGTGCTCAGAGCGCACTCATTGTTCAGTTCTGACATACCTGCATATGTTTTGGGACTGCCTGATGGGTTTCTGGGTTCTAGTTTTATATGAAAACCCTTTTACAACTTGCTCTTCCTATGTCCCACTATGTTCTTTTATCAGGTGTTTTGTCCAGTAAGTATGTAAATAAAGCTACATTTTTGATTACCTTAACAACAGGTAAAATGACTATTGGTTTGATCCTGAGGCTGGTCATACACCCCCACGAGGCTCCTGTTTCACAGATAAATAACAGCTGAATGAGAGGCTCAGTTGCTGTGTGGTAATACATGCCCATGATCTTGATGGTCTGGCTGGCTTTGTTGCACCCTCTCTTGCTCAGGACACCATCCAGTGTTGAGCTAAGCTGACACTTGTTCCTCTACTGACACCTTGTGGTGGATCAACCATATTACGTATTGTGATCATATTTTTAATAGAATACTATGCCCATGCGTGCATCTAACTGTATGGATGTAACTCTAAAGTTAGCTGTAGACCCTTTAAATTTCCTCACTGGACAGGCAGAGATGACTGTGTATGCGAGCAGGAGGAGGAAGGAGGGGGAATCCTTGGATGTCAATGCCAAAGTAGTCTTTGTTCACATGTTTAATTCCAGATTGTTGACAGACTGTGCTCTCTGGGACAGGACCAACTATTGGAGCAAGAGAAATATTCTCTTATTGTTAAAGGTCTGAACTGGTTCACAGCATTTGTATTTTTTTATTTTCATTGGGAATATACTGTTAACCACTGTGAACCTGATGCTGGTCATGTAGTTTCTCCTCCACTGTGCTGAACTTTGCGTTGTTGCTGCTGTAAACCACAAGAGGGCATGTCCTCACTCCACATGTTACTTGAAATAAAAAACTTCTTCATGTCCAAAACCTATGAGTGTAAATAAAAACTTACCTATATTGTGTATTTACTCTAATCTAAAGTCATGTGCCTGTTCTGCTGCTTGTCTTCCCCCTGGAAATAACTGAGATCCATTCAGAGACAAGAATTCACAGAAAGAATCCATTAGTTTGTGCTTTTTTTCCTACCACATCTTTATTCATTATATTATTATGTTTCCTGAAATTATTTTTCAGTTCTTGTAGCAGTGAAGAGAAAAAACAAACCTATAAAGCAGAATAAAACTTCACATTTTGTTGTGGTGGAACAGAGCTACTTTTGAAACAGCTGCAGTAAGTGTGGCGTTGCTAAATTGCTGTTGTTCAAATGATGAATCCCATTCAGCAGTGTAATAAGTACAGCTTAAGGCAGAGCTGTGGTGCAATCAAACACCCCACTCCAGGTGCTGGCCATGTAAGTGACACTGTGAAAAAAAGGATAATTAGTTCCAACCTTTTTATTGTATCACTGACTTTTCCACAACACTTCTCCCTCAGGACAAGCTACCTGAACTCAAAATCAGGAAATAAAATCAGGGGTCCAAGATGGGTTCCTCCTCTCAGATGACCTCTTTTTAATGTTATTCCCAGTTAGGATTCCTGTGGTAGTTCTCCAAAACATTTCTGCAGTGGGTTATGAAGCACTTGGTAGTGTGCAGCTTATGATGTTTTCATATTTTTTTTCAACAAAGCAATAACAGCACATGATATCTCTGTGGTTTTTCCATATTTGAATTGCAGGTCATAATTTCCTCTTGTAAAGTACACTAATAAGAAAGAAATGTGTACCTTATGTCATTTCAGATTCTTTTGTTGACTTATGGAAGACACCAAAAGGTATAGGTTAAAATGAATATAAATAAAAGGCATTCGCATACACTACAAGACACAAGTTTTAGAACATCTCAACTTTTCCAGTTGTTACTGAAATTTGCATACTTAAATGTAATGTAACATTTTGTAAAAGACATTGTGGAATCTTCTTGTTGAACTAAATTAAATCTTAATTTTTAATCGACATTTAAAATACACTCATTACATTCTCGCTGTGATGAAAATGAAATATTGCTCAATGTTCATCCCAGCACTGTTGCAGAAATTCCCACAGTTTTGATGTGCACTTGTAGGATGCTTTGCTTTCACCCTCTGTTCATCCCAAACCAGCTCCATACGGTTTAAGTCTGGGGATTGTGTTGGTCTTCCATCATTAGAAGCCACTGTCTAGTTCTGTTTTGGGTGATTATCTTTATTGCTGTAGGTTGAATCCCTGAACAACCAGACCAATCTTTGCAATATACATATATATAATTTTATGTTGTAGAACAATTTTTGTTTACTTGGTCTTTTATTTTATTATTATTCTATTATTTTATTTCAATTTCCCCAATGTATTGTGGTCATGAAACCCCCATGTTATCCATTATATTACCAAATGAGGATTAAATGCTAAAAGCCAGTGGAATTATGTTTAAAAAAAAAAAAAAACACTAGGTCATTTCAATTCTAAACAAGTGTTATTGACATAATGATAATTCAAAATGTTAAGGTGCAGTATTTCTTCAGTTCTTCCTCCATCACAAACACATACAGGTGGAGGTATATTGCAACAATTCATTGAAATGCAAAGGCCTGCAAGCTAATGCCATGAAAATATGTGTGTGCTGCACTTCATTTTTCATCTTGGTAAATTATTCATATTGATTTATATGCTTTGACAACAAACAGAATATTTCTCTGAATATGTTAATATGAAATAAAATCCAAGTTAGTAAAGTTGTTATCTCTTGTTGAAAAATGACTTTCACACAGGCAAGTCATAACAAATCTTTCTGTATGAAAAGTAAAAGTAAATAGGTTTGTAGTGATTTGTATGGTTCATTTGCAGTTTCACTGCTGAAATGAAGTGATTTACTCTGTGAATAATTCTCTCACCATAATCTCAGTCAGGAAAGATGACATTGGACAAAATGTGAACACACTTTCAGAATTTTCTCTGAGGTACAAATTTACAAATGGTGTTGACCTGTCGTACAAGTCATGTATGGGCAGCATTTCTCTTCCTTGGTCACTTTTTAATGCTTCTCTGCTGACAATAGCCATGGCCAAAGGCATTATGTTTTCAGGTTGTCCATCCATCCAGCTGTCTGTGTGTCCAGCCACTGCAACTGGACTGGTTTGAGGTATATAACCACAAGGCAGTAGTTATGAATTAGTCTTGTATGGTAATTCTAAAGGTGTTGATTATGAAAACAAACCTTACAAAAATTCACCAAGCAAATACCTTAAATGCCTCTGTTGAAGTCTGCAGGTGGATGCTGCCTGAACTAGCTCGCAAACATCACTCCATTTCAGTCAGACAACTCAGTTTGAAATGTGTAATAGTACAGATGGCTTGGGCAGTGATGATGCAGGAATTTGATCAAAGAAGAGAAAGGACAGAAAGTAGTATCAGTCTTTGCAATGATGATTTGGCAAGATCTTTCAGTCTTTAAGTGTTCAGGAATATTGAGTACATGTGCTCTTCTTAGGTTAAATCAGAGAAGGTAGGATCATTAAAGAAGAAAGATTTGGTTGTATATTCACCACACCTGAGAAATCCATAGAATGCCATTAACAAAACTACTTCCAACATTATATTAATATATTGTGAGAAACAACCCTTGTCTCAACCTTGATACCACTCTATAGACCAGTGAAACAGTGAGAGGCACTCTGTTGCCTGGAGGCCATTGAGGAGCAGCTCAATGGAAGAATTCCCAAAAAGGCTCTGGGATGCTGGATCTTGGCAACGTATGTGATACTGAATCCCTGCTAGCATGGCCTTGATATTTTGCATTTGCACATTCAAATGAAAATGCAATAAATGCACAATTTACAGAGTTATATGCTGGTAGAAGACAAGGAAGAGTAGAAAAACCAAGCTGAATCATAAGCTTTAATTGTGCTTTTGGCTAAACTAAGTCTCATGTAATTGGAGGAAGAGTACAAAAAAGATCCTGCAGGGGTTTGGACATGCTTAATTAAGAGTCATCAGATTGAATGGAGGGCATGGCATGCTGGAGGGCTTGACCTGGGGACATGTAGTTTCAAACTCCTGAAATTGAAAGCAAGAGAGAGCATCAACTACATGATTTGCATTACCAGGAATATAAGTAGCTCTCAGAAAGAGGTTATTTAGGACTCATTGAGGACTAGGACCAAACTAAACATCACATGAGAGTGTTTATTTTTGAGTGGCTTTTACTGATTATTTCTACTGTGACAGTGTTGTCACAAAGAACTGAGCAGGTCATGTTGACTGCCTGAACTAGCTTGCAAGCTAAACTCCATTCATATTCTGATTACATTACTAAAATAAAAATGACAAAAAATATTAACAATTTATTGGTCCACATATAAGAGAACATATAAGAGAATTTATATATTATATTAAGTATTTGTGAATAATTACCAATTTATTATGTTTTGCACTTTGTTTTTATGTAAACCTCTAGGAAATCATCAGTAAAACATCTATTAACATTACTTAGATAACTGGACCAAGTACTTTTAACACTACAATAATCTATACAAAAAAAGTTGCAAAGTTGCAACTAATGACTATAATACCTTATCAAATGGTTAATGAAACTTTGTAAAATATAGTTAAACATTATTGTAATGTTGCAATTGATGTTTTATGTTCTTTGTTAATGGTTAACAAATTCTGTGTGTGCATTATAATACTCATTATACTCTCTCTTGTCGTATGGTATAAGCTTACTCACCACTTTATTTTTTTAGCTATATTGGCCTTGACTTGTACATCAACTTGAATGATATATTCACAATTTCACATAACTCATTCAGTCAGAGATGTTCTAATTTCTAAGCCATATACTGGGTTTTGACCTGGTCTTGTTATATCTGTTGTTATATCTTTTCCAGTTTTAGAAATGGTTTTAGAAATGGTGTTCAGTTGGAAAAGTTGGATTCTATTGTGAGTGAGTACTGTGACTATGTTCAGGCCACTTTCTAGGCTGTGTAGGTAAATATATGCTGAAGGCAATGGTCGCTGCAGAAATGTGTGCATGTGCAATATAAACCAAACAAGGACCCACACATTCCTCCATAGTGCTAGTAGAGGTCAAAATCTCTGCAGGAGACCTTTAAGGCCAGGAAATTACTGCGGTCACCATTAATACCTACATCTACATCTAAACATTATTAATTATCATTATCTTCCATACACAGACACCTACAAATGTATTTTCCAATTTTTGGAGGTATGTATAAGGAATATCCCCAGTTTGGCCCCACCCACATTTCCAGCTCTACCTGTAAGAAAAGTTAATTAAACCAAAGCTTAATCCCCCCAAAAAATCAACAACGGCTATTGCTGTGAGTACTGTAGATAAACTCCAATGTTGCAATATGTTCTTTCTTCTTTTCCAATATTTTTGAAGAACTTGGGGGACCCAAGTTGTTTTTACTGCCCACTCCTCCAGCTAGATCTATGTACTGCACTTACACTTTAAGTGCTGTTTATATGGAGCACTTGTGCTGTAAACTGAGTTGGGCCTGCAGTCTGATTTACTCTGCTTTAATCCAAACCATCCAGTCTGACTCAAAATTGGTATTTACTCACATTGTGTACTCTGTAACCATGGAAGTATGGGAGACATAGGAGAGGTAAGGTAAGAGGGATGGGGGAGACAAGGTGTCTGTGTGTTGGGAAGGGAAGGGGTTGGGTGGTGTGTGTGTGTGTGTGTGTGTGTGTGTGTGTGTTTGGGGGGTGGAGGGTGCTGAAAACAGAGGAACAGTAAGAGGGAAACATTTTTTTTACTCACATGCGTATATATGTGGCTGTGGCTGAAACCTGGTGTGTCTGCATGTGTGTGTGTGTGTGTATGTGTGTGTGTGTGCGTGTGTGTGTGTGTGCGTGTGTGTGTGTGTGTGTGTGTGCATATGCAGTGGTAGCTGTGCTCTGTCTCAATCTGTCAGCTGCTCTGACACTGAGATCTATCTTGCAGCAGTGGCCAAGAGACAGAGAAACCAAAAGAGAAGACAGTAATTAAACCTCCTGGTGGATGTGTGTGTGTGTGTGTGTGCGTGTGTGTGTATGTGTCTTTTTGTCTATATATAAATGTGTATGCATCTAGGAGCCAACTCATGCTCACCTGCACTATATATGCAGGTTTGTGTGCCTGAATGTGTCTGCAAATTCACTTTTGCCTGTTTGGCTTTACAGTGTATAATGTGTGTGTGTGTGGGTGGGTGTGTGCATGCGAACATGTGCATGTGCATGTGTGTATATACATGCCTTTTTATGTATGTATTTGCAACTGTCACTTTATGTGTGTTCATGAATATGTGACGTGTGTGTCCACAAGTGTTCACAAAATAGTGTGTAGATATTAGGATGTCTATGAGTGTTCCAGCATGTGTGTGCGCAGGTGTATGTGTGTGTGACACTTTTATTGCCAGTGGATGGAGGCAATATCTTGTCTACAAGGCCAGACATTGTGACAAAATGGCGTCTTAATTTCCTTCAGGGAGCTGTGACTCTCTCCATCAACTCCATATCAGCAGTAAACTCAATCACCCAGCAGGCCGAGCGACAGGCCTAATGTTTATTTACAGCTGCAAACCCCATTTCATCCAATATGACTCTAATGAAGTCAACAGTGGGTTAAGTTGAGGAGTGGAGCAGTGTTTGCCGCAAGCCGTGTCAAGAGACTGAGTGCTGGAATTTGTTTAGGTTTCCTTCAGGATTAAGACAAGTCACTTCAGGCTGCAGATGGAGGCTCAGGGCTGCAGTGCAAACCTCAAACAAATATGTGCGACATGTTAACTGTTTCACTGGAAGTGAATCTGTTTGATGTTTAAATAAAAATTAACCAGAAAAAACCCATGAAAACAGCTGAATGCTGTTCACATTTGAGAGTATTTCTGAAAATTCGGATAAAGAGAATACTAATCTGATTGTGGGTCAATGACCTGACGCTCAGTTTTTGTGTGTCCATAAGGTTTTGGTAAATTTAAAAAGCTCAAATTTGTGTTTTCAGTAACTAGAATTATGTGCATATTGGCAAGATGTTTTCAGAAGATTACATCCTTCAGCTAGAGCCAGTGATGCTTCTGTAACTCATGTATCATGTAAATCATCATCATAATATGAACATTTACATTCACTTAATAAAATATTTTTTGTTCTGTATGTGTATGTGTGCATGTAACATTGTTATTCCATCCTCAGGCTCCTCAATCTGGCCTCTTCAGTTCCAAATTTGAATGACAAAATTTTGCTGTGCTTTGTTACAACAAAGCAGTTGACAATATTATAAATAAAGGCCGCTCCTCTTCAAGCACTAGCATGCCCTGTAAGAGACACATCATTTGGTCTGCCCATCACATGCCTAGTCACCTCAGGGTCATTGCTGACTCTTTATCCCATTTGAATTGTCTGGTCTTCCAGAGTCATTGTCCAGACACCAGCCCAAATCCCATGCCTATCTCTCCTCTGGTTCTGTTTTCTCCCGTCTTCCCAGTCCCTTGCCCATCTCTGTGTGTGGAGTCGTGGCGCTGCTCATGGCTCAACAGCTCATCTGTGGCAGATCATCATCTCCACACCTGATTCTGATTTGGCAATCTCCAGGAGTACAAGAACCCCTGCTCTTCACCCATTCATTGCCCTTGTTTCAGTAGTCACTATTGAAGCAAAACAGTCTGACAAAGCAGTCACTCAGCCTTAGTAGTTAAACTAAGTATATCTCACTATCTAAGTATGTCTCACCAGTGTTTTTGTTAACTCATTAACTGTATTCCTGGTGCTCCAGTGTTTGTCTGCGCCAGTCTGCTGCCTCACCTCCCTCTCATCTCCTGTGCTCCAGTGTGTTCTCCTGTGTCAGAGCAACTCACCTGTTCATCTCCAGCAGTCTCCACCATCTCCCTCTTCATCCACCAGGCAAGCAGCCTTCATCGGGGCGGCTGTGGCTTAGGAGGTAGAGCAGTCGTCCACCAATCAGAAGGTCGGTGGTTCGATTCCCGGCTCCTCCAGTCTGCATGCCGAAGTATCCTTGGGCAAGATACTGAACCCCAAATTGCCTCCGATGTGTGTGTTTCACATCGGTGTGTGAATGTGTGTGAATGTGTTTAGAAAAAAAGCACATTAATATATAGAATATGTGCTGTGTGAATGTGTGTGAATGGGGTGAATGTGATCTGTAGTGTAAAGCGCTTTGAGTGGTCGAAAAGACTAGAAAAGCGCTATATAAGTACAGTCCATTTACCATCATCCCGCTTCAACCCTGTTCCAAATTAAAGCCCTCTTACATTTTCCTCAACTCTGTGTGTGTCTGTCTCTGGGTCCAGAGAAAGAAGTAAGCCTAAATGTAACAATACCTAGATTCAGCCAGGTTTTATATGAAATCATATGATTTGCTTGGGTTACTGTTGCAATATTTAGTGTTTCAATTGATATTCCTCTGAAACCTGTCCACACTGATACTGCATGTACTTCCATCTGCTATTGTATTGATGCCCACCATTCCAAGCCTCAGTTCATTTGTGGTTTGCTCACTGGGATTCAGTTTAATGTTAGATGTTTTGATCCCTCTTCTCCTAGCCTTTATACTAGCCCAGCAATAAAACTGCTACTAAAAGGAATCTTGAAATCTTTCCCTTCTGGGCCTGATAACAGACGCTTCATCATAAAAAAATGGTGAATGTATTTCCCCATTAAATTCATTCAAGAGAGATCTCATTCTCCCATTAAGTGTTCCAACCAAACTGTAGTTTATTCATTAAACATTCAAAGGCTAATAGCACTAGTTCCATAATCATCACCCACATCTATTCCCTCAATATACATGCCTCAGACCTTACAATTTCTCTGTGTCTAACCCCAGGCAATAATTCAGTGTCAAAGATCTGGTTTAGAGATCATTTTAAAAAGGTTCTCCTCAAGTGTAATCTATACCCTCAGAAAAAATCATTTTTTTAATCACAGCTTTTGCAGAAAGTAGAGCCTTGCTAGGTTTTCTTGGCTATGAAGCTGGTGTTGAATGTCCAGGTGAGGTTCTCAGCTAGGTGAACACTAAGGAATTTGCTCTTGACGATCATCATGGGTGAGGCAAGGATGTTTAGCGGAAAGTAGTCACTTTGTGCCTTCCTGCAGTCAACAACCAGTTCTTATTTAGAAACAGATTGTTGACTGTTAGCCGCTGCTCATCCTCTCTGTTGCTGACTCCTTGTTCTTGCCAATGACACCGATCACAGTCATGTCATCAGTAAGCGTAATGATGTGATTTGAACTGTGCATTGCTGCACAGTCATGAGTCAGCAGAATGAACAGCAGTGGATGGAGCACACAGCCCTGTGGGGCCCAAGTAGTGGTGTTCAAGATGCTGCTCCCAGTCTGAACTAATTCCACTCAAGGAGTGGAAGATCTCAAAGATCTTTGGTCTTTGAAGCATGTTGGGTCAATGGCACTGTTCAGGGTGATGCTAAAGATGTCAGTGATAACACCTGTGAGTGGGTCTGCGGATCCACTGAGCACTATAAATATTGTCTGGTCCAGCAGCCTTCCACAGGTTGACTCTGTGTAGTTTTTCTCACATCAGCTATGGTATATAGCACCTAGTCACTGAGGAGTAGTCTTCCTCACTGTCACATATTTCTGTACCTCAAACCACACATGGAAGTTGATCAGTGCATCTAGAAGGGAGGCATCACTCTCACAGGCAGGTGATGTTGTCCTGTTGGCCTGGATATCCTGCTACATGTTTCACGCATCATTGCTGTCCTGGAAGTGGGAGTGGATTCTTTGAGAATGTGCATGCTTTGCTGCTCTGGCCTGGGACAGGTTGGCCCTTGCTGCCTCATCACCCTCTCTGAAGATAGAGTCTCGGGTCCACAGCAACACATTCTTTGCTGTCATCCACAGCTTCTGGTTGGAGTATGTAGCGATGGTCTTGGAGAAGGTGACGTCACTGATGCACTTTCTGATGTAGCTGGTCACTGATGTTGTCACTGATGCTATGGTTTCAGCCTCCCTGAACAGGGGAGATATGCCTCCTGCATGGTTTTCACCTGCTTCAGAACTGGTTTGGAGCATCTGACAAATGATGCATGATGTTTGCTGCGATTGACATTAGCAGCCTGTTCTTTGCACCATTCCATGTTGATTTATACACATGTTCCACCTCCATGAGCCTTACTGAACAGAGTTTCATTTCTGTTAGCATGAAACAAGACAAGCTTGTCCAACTGGATGGCAGCATACAGAATTCTGCCGTTGTGCCACATCACCATAAAAACAAAGATGCAGCAGTCTGAACTCATATGGCATGGTCTCAAATCAGATTTAGACCAATTACTGTCTAGGAAGCAGGTTGTTTTTAGTGTAGCATAGACCCATGCCCTCTTGCTGTGCCTCCACATCCAATGTCCTCTTCCCTTGCCACTGGCTTGAGGCATGCACATAGCTTAGCTTGTGCTATGTTTTTTCCCTTCATGCAAACACTGCATTTTACCATGTTTGCTGTACTGTGCTGGCACCTTAGAAGAGGGCTTAGCCCTTAGCCCCCATTTTTTCTGAAGTCTGTAACAAGATCCAACTCTAATCTCCTGGATGACCATCAGACATACTACAGCCCATGCTACTTTGTGCCTTTTCACATACAGGACACACTACTTTCTGCAGTGGTGCTGAACATTAACACTGAACATAAATTACAGGCTGTGGTGCATATGTGAATGTTATACCTGTGATAAGCTCAGTGGATTTCATTTTGACTCATATGGCCTCAGTGGTTGCCATGGTAATTTGCCAGGGGGTACTGGGTTATGTAAATGTTTAGTGCAATTTTACTTTGAAGTGAAGTAATTTATTCTTGTCCAGAAATGCTGAAAATGTCATCAGAAAACGTTCAACTTTCAATCATTATATGCTCGTGTGGTTTCTTTCCCTTCACTGAGTGTGGATCCTTCATTGTGTGAGGGTTAGGGTCAGGAGATACTTGGCTTTAAAAAAGATAAAACATAATATTGATATTAATATATTGATGTACATCTAATCTAAATGTCACACTACAGTCTCTTCATGCTCAGGTCTTTTCACAGATAACCTGTGTAGTACTCAGTTCTACAATAAATATGTAATAAATTTCCTCCCATGGGATTAATAAAGTTAATCTTATATTTATCAGACTTCATTATATCAAAAGTGGACAACACTGACTACAACATATCTGTTTGTCAATAGACAGACAATATCTGTTTTATACAGTATTACAACCTGACCACACACCACACACATACACGTACTTCATCTTCCATTCCTGTCTTGCCTCCACTTGGTTCATCAGCTATGTATGTGCATGTGCGTGTGTGTGTGTGTGTGTATGCTGGCTGTAGGTGGGCTGCTGTGCGTAGCCGTGTCCAGCTTTGAGAGGGTAATCCATCTCCATCACTTAAATGATTATCCCCATTAATCTGCTGTAAACTAATAAAGTAAACACCACCACCCCCCTTCCTCCTCCCTCTCCTCCCCCTCCTTTGCCTCTGCTCAGGATAGAGGTTCATTAAGTCTTTAGTACATTAATACGTCTTCATGTCCCCCCAACGTTTCTATCACCTGGTGCTTGGGGTCCCCAAGGACCCCAGTAGAGACTCTTTCCATTTCTCTCTGTCTCTGTGTATAAAAACGGCAGAGGAGAATGAAGCTGCTGGTGTGTGTGTGTGTGTGTGTGTGTGTGTGTGTGTGTGTGTGTGTGTGTGTGTGTGTGTCTTTGTAAGAGTGTCACTGAGTTGAGGTGATGAGCTCAGTGGATTTAATTTTGCAGTGCGGGACTCAGATGGCCCTGACGGTCGCCACAGTAATTTGCCTGATCAGGTTAGAGAATCGTTGCTGTTGGTGATCAATCATCTGGGTTGTCACTTCGACTAGGGGCCCGGTCGGCATGGAGCCACTTGTAATTGGCACTAGATTGATGTGGCCATGTTTCCCTAGCATGTCGAACAAAAGTTTGGTCAATTAAAGGTTGTTAAAATTACAGCCCCTGCTATACACACACACAAGGAGCTCATACGTGGTTGTGTGTGTGTGTGTGTGTGTGTGTGTGTGTGTGTGTGTGTGCTGTACTTACAAGGAACACACACGCTAGGCTGGTAGTGTTTGGCTGCGCTGTCACTGGTAGAGAAAATGACAGTGACAGGACAAGCATGTGTGTGTGTGAGAGAGAGAAAGAGAGAGAGAGAGAGAGAGAAAGAGATGGGATGGTAAGGGAAAAGGAGGTCTGGTTTATTTTAAACTCTGACATTGTTTATGTTGTTGAGTGATGCCGCTCTGCCTCTACTTATCACTATCTCAAACATCATAATTCTATCACACACACACGCATGCACACACACACACACA
Organism: Lates calcarifer; assembly: GCF_001640805.2. NCBI lineage: Eukaryota > Metazoa > Chordata > Actinopteri > Centropomidae > Lates > Lates calcarifer. The sequence goes on from NW_026116313.1 coordinate 21,667, forward strand.
CACACACACACACATACAGGTAGAAGGACAGCTGGAGGTTTATGCTCCACATTAATCATGAAAGCTTAAAAAAATGTATTATTTATTTTTTATGTGTTGTATATATATATATATATATATATATATATATATAAAATGTTTTGTACTGTAATTTTAAATATACACATCAGCAAAACTTGTAATTTAAACAAAATAATACTGGTAATTTTAGATAAATTACATGCTTTAATTGATTTTCACATTAATTTTACCAAAATATGTTTTTACATATATTTTGGCTCTAAAAAAAGAAAACAATAGGACAAAACTCCATGGTTTTAACTCCCACGCCTGACAGTCTCAGCTCTACTAATGCATGGATTCCTATAGCTCTCAGTAGTAATGAATTAAGGAGCTTCTTTAATGATAAAATTCTAGCTATTGGACACAAAATTCACCACTTCCTGCTCCCAGTCAGTTGTTAGAAACTGATCTTCATCAACTAACTTCATAAACCATCAACCTCTATCTTGGACCCCCTCCAAACTAGGGTGTTGAAGGAAGTTTTACCCTTAGTTAGGGCTTCTTTACTAGATATGATCAATCTGTCTTTATTAACAAGCTATGTACCAGAGTCCTTTAACATTGCTGTATTTAAACCTTCTCTTCTTCTTCTTGTATTGGTTAAAGGACTTATCTCTGTACTTTTCTCATTTGCTCTTAGTGCTGCTTAGTGCTTAGTTGGCATTAAAGGAACCGCACAACACTGATTTATGTCATATTTATTAGATTGACTTCAGTTTGTATATGTTAATGAGAAATCCTCCATGCAAACAAACGTTACACATGGAGTTCCACAAGGTTCTGTGCTTGGACGAACCCTGTTCACTAGTCAATGTTATCAGGACTCCTGATGCTTCTCTACATTGGTTCCCTGCAAAATCCAGTTTAGAATGTAAAATCATCCTCGTCACCTACAAAGCACTTAATGGTCAGACACCATTCATAGTCGTAGCAGTGGTAGTAGTATCCCAACCAATCAAGGCAGAAGTTCACCAATCCCGAGCCAACTTCTGGTCAAGGTTTCTCATCTTAAAAGTACGTTTTTCCTTGCCTCTGTCAAGCGCTTGCCAATGGTGGAAAATGTTGGATCTTTATAAATAGTCTTGCAAAGAGAATGGTCTAGACTTGCTCTATATGAAAAGTGCCTGAGATAACTTCTGGTGTGGTTTGGTGCTATTTAAATAAAATTGACTTAACATGAGCCCCCACGGCTTTTCTGTGTGGAGTTTGCATGTTCTCCCTTTGCCTGCGCAAGTTCTCTCCAGGTACTCTGACCTCCCACTGTCCAAAGACATGCAAGTTAGGTTAATTAGTGACTTACTAGTGGCTTAATTGCCCGTAGGGTGAATGGTTATTTGTATATATGTTGGCCCTGCTATGGACTGGCGATCTGTCCAGGATGTACCCTGCCTCTCGCCCAATGTCGGTTGGGATTGACTCCAGAGCAGTCACACACACCAGCCTGGAGAAAAGGGAAGTAACATCTAATGGAGACTTTAGGAGGTCTTGGAGGATGATGATGGGAGAATGAAGAAGGCAGCCAGGTAAGTGGCAAGGCTGGGGAATGGCAATGTTCAGGTGAGTGGCAAGGGAGAGGAAAGTTGGAGACTGACTGGCAGTTTGCTGGTGAGTGGCCAGACAGAGAGGAATGGAGGAAACTGCAGGCAGGTGATGGTGTGGCTGAGGAATAGTGGGGAGCATGTTATACACAATACATACACAATATGTTGAAGTGTGGAGGCAGTATGGACTGAGATGGTGGGGTCACAGAATTTAACGTCAGGACCATGTTACAGTTTCCTAATCAGTCAGGTGCTATTCATATGTAAACTCGAGAAAGTTCCCAAACCCTGTCATGTTAGGGTTTCCACAAAGCTCAAGCCTTACATATAGTATTCAACAAAATAACATGTTTTTAAATTGATTTTTGGATCCTGAGAAACTGCTGGGATTGTTCTCAAGGAGCCATGGCAGTTTGAGCTCATAACAATGGGAATGCCTGTCACAGAGACAAGAGGACCATTTCCAAGTCGAGGTCAAGGGTGAGAGACCATCATAACTACTGGGTGAGTATGTTTCTCCAGCTTCCTGGAGCTGACGGAAGCGCTTCACTACATGCCTCTCAGGCCTGTCACACTTGAAAATATTTATGAGCAGGAAAGCCCAGAGTTCACACCACTATTAGCCAAAACTGATGCTGGTCCATAAACACATAGTGGGCCCAAAATGTGATGTGGCTCCTTACTCTGCTTCTTAGTGCCCAAACTGCAGCATTCACCCAGACTAAATTAATCCATGTCAGAAGAGAATCAAAGAGTGTTTTTGTAATGAACCTGGTAAATGTAGCTGCATCTACTTGACATTTCATTTGGTGAATATCCTTTTTTGCTGGTATGTATATGAATGCCAGTTCAACAACACAAGTAGGCTAAATAGTTTTGCATCCATCATTTATCTCAAGCAGTGGTCAACAGTGTTTTGCCAAGATAATGTGAACGTACCTTTAACACTGAAAGGCATCTTAGGCCAAAAAGGAAAACGAATTTAAGTGATTTAGTGTTGCTCCACAGAAATTGGATTCTGGCATTGTGGAGACTGCCAGTAGTTATACTTGTGGTTCCCAAAGTGCACTATGAGTCCATTCTGAGTGGGTCATGAACCTTTGGTCAATTGCTTTTCTCCGTTTTGTTAAAGAAAAAACTCTGGTTTTAAATTTAAGTAGTCTTTAAGTTCAATTTCCCAATGAAGAGCAGTACTACATAGATTTTTTTCTAAATCTGTAATTAAGCCTTCTTGCCTATCTTGCACTCTCTCATTGCAATACTTTTTATTTTATTGAACAGTATCCACAGTTGTACGTAAGTTCTTTTTCTTTTCATTTTGTGTAAGAAAGCTAAAAGTAGCGCAGTGGTTATCACTGTCTCCTCACAGAAAGAAAGTTCTGAGTTTGTATCCACATACAGATGGAAGAGATGGAAAAAATATGGTTGTTAAATTGGTCATGATCTCTCATCAGAGGGAAAATTTGGTCCTGAGGCCAGACCAGTTGGGAACCACTGATTCAGACCTTTGTGTAGGGAGATATAATTCACAGTAATATCATTCAAATAATTATGCAGTACAACATGAAAATTTTACAAAAAATTACACAGATGTTTTTTGGTGGCAAATCAAATTTATCTTGGGGTGAGTTATTTCAGTATTTCTTAAATCCTGGCTAAGGCGCTGGTCAACAATTCATCCAATATTCAGAAACAAATCAGAAAAAGCTACTATCATAATTGTATAAGGAAACAATGAGTGGAGTCTCCACGCCAAGAAAACCTAAATAATGAACTGAAAGATGCTGAAAAGCTTCAGAGAGCTGCATGGTTGGTGATAATGAATGTGGTGTACACAATGACAGAAAAAACATTTCCTAAAATGTGCTCTATATCTGAAGGCTTTACTTTGTGTCTCCAGATCTGCAAAACCATGAACACAGTTCATCAATTTCACTGCTGAAAAAGTGCTGCAAAATCTGTATGCAGTTTGTCAAACATTCAACAGTGAAATAGTCATTGACTTTAATGAAATTTCAATAACTCCTTGACTGTACCAGTGTTTGTTCTGTAAACAGAATGTTGCTCAAAGTAACTTAAATCTATAATTTACAGCAGGACTTGTATTAACTTCAGTTTGTTAAGTTTAATATTAAACTTTCTTGTAATATTCACAGGTATAGAATGTACTGTGATGCAGTCTAGTAAACAAAAGAAGCTAAACAGGCCCCCTGCTACACCACCCCTATATGTATTATATATATTCTCATCACTAGATACAGTCACATAGACTGCAGTTACAGGCCTGCAGGAAACTATGGAAAGTGTCAGAGACTGGTAACTTTAGATTTATTTTAGGAAATGTTTATTGACAATGGAGAAAAGCAGAAATGTCAGCAACAACAAGGAATTTTAGAAAGAGTTTGTGTTGCATCTATTTCTTGAAGAGCAGCAGAGTACTTCTTTTGGTGACAAAGGTCTGTATGGGTCCACAGAGGGAGCTACTCAGTAATTCTATCTGGCTGCTGGATGGCAGTGTTGTGTCTAACACCGATCTGTTTACTGGTTAGTTGTTCTGTGTTGGCCTCTGATCTGAGCTGACCAGAGAGCTGCTTGTTTTAGGTCTGAACAGTCCATTAAGCCAATTAGAACTCACCTTTGACCTCGGGGAAAAGAAGAGACCCCTCCTCCCCCCCAGTCTTCATGAGACATGGACAAGTTGAGTTTTCTACAGTTAGACTTTCTCCTCCTAATCTTTTGTGTTTATTCTGTCTGTCACTGCTTTTTAAACACTCACCACTTTACTAAATTTTGCTAACATACACATACATACACACACACACACACATATAGAGGAAGAGAGAGATATATATCAGGTGAAATACTTGCTAGTTTTCCTGGGATAACTTGTTTTTTGTAAAGCTCAAAAAAAGTTGAACTGGGTTCAGTGGCACATGCTGCTCATTCAGCAGTGCAGCTCACTAATCCAACACCCATGGGAGAACTGTTTCACTAAAACACTGAAAACCATAGAAACCACAGCTTTTGCACACACAAGACAATGGAAAAACAACAGTGACTGCTGCACTTGGGTTTGTCAGGTGTGATTGCAACTTAATGAAGTGACAGAGTGAGTCTTGGCTAGACTCAGACAGATCTGCTAAAATGGTTTAAGGGGAGGAGAGGAGAGGAGAAGTTGTAGGAGGAGGCCCTGGATCAGTTGCTGCTGCTCAATCTGGATCTTCTGACCACGTCATAACGGCAGCAACACACCCTGGGGCTACACAGGCACCAGCAAGTCTTGTTTTAAAGTGTGTGTGTGTGTGTGTGTGTGTGTGTGTGTGTGTGTGTGTGTGTGTGTGTGTGTGTGTGTGTGTGTGTGTGTGTTGGAATTGTTTGAAAATAGTTTGAGTTTTTGATGATTGTGTATAAAAAATGTTTATTAAGTTATGCTCTTGGCAAATTGGTAGCATATACAGTAAACATACTTTCTGAGAGACTAGGTTTTCTACAGGTTTGTAATGCATATGTTGCTGTTGTAATTGGGAAGACTGGACAGCAAAACCAAATGTATCATGTCTGAAAGCTGCTGAGGTACTTGTACTTAACTTGAATATTTCCATGGAACTGCTCATCCAAAAAATGTAACAGGAATGTGTCAGGAATACACTGCCAAGTTGGAAGCGATCAGATGAGTACTACTTCAAATACATTCTCCTGATATTACCTTCTTAAGTAGAATTTTCAATTGTAATTCAATTCTTGTAGCTGAGTACTTTTACAGTGTGGTATTCTTCCTCAACCATTGCTTGTCAGCTGAAGAAAACTGTCTGGGTTTTTAGAGTCCCAAACTTTATTATTATCCCAGAGGAAATTGTTGGTATTAGCACACCAAGGAAGTCTCAACCTAAATGACCATATAGGTCATCAGTCACCACCCTAAGACAGAACCCACAGGAACATTTCCTAAATTATGCTGACTGAAACTCAATCATGTCATTTGTAGGGCTGTAACTATTCAATCAACTCACAATGCAATACTTGATACGGGGCTCATGATTCAATACACTCGTGATACATCTGAGGATATATGAAGAAAGAATGAGAGAAAGAAAGATCTTAGAATTTTTATTTATTTCTTCTTAGTAAACTGCCACCCAGAAACCCAGTTTCTTACACTGCTCTTACTCTTACACTGCACAGTATTGTAAACTAAATTCCAGTTCAAATGTAAAAATAAAATCTTTCTTACAGTTATTCTCTTGTTCTGCAGATTACAGGGCAAAAGAGAGGATACCGTGTTTTATTTTTTATTTTGCGCTACATAGTTTTGCTGTGCGCGGAGAAAGGGGGAGCAGTGCGCGATTGCGCAGGCGCACAGCTTAGAGGGAACATTGGTTGCAGGTGATGAGACTGAAAAATATTAACTGTCAGAGAAAACAATATTCCATGCTCACAAAAGTTTAGTCATGTACTTCCACAATGTTTTGTGTTGGGACTGATTTTTTTTAACCTATTCTTTCTTAGGAAATATTATAAGAAAAGAGCCACATAAATTTCAGTTGTGACGCAGGTGACACCCAGTTGTATTTATCTGTTAAGGCCACTGAGTCCAAACACACAGTCAGCATCATAAGCAATGATCCTCAGAGACAAGAAGAACAAGGAGTCTTGCAACAGATGGTCTGACCCCCACAGAGCCCTGATCTCAACATCACAGAGTCAGTCTGGGATTACATGAAGACACAGAAGACATTGAGATAGCCTGAATCCACAGAGGAACAGAGGCAACTTCTCCAAGTTGCACCTGCACAATACCGCAAAAATGAGAAACTGTGAATGACTAGTTCAAATATTTGTTACCTCTAGACTGGACTACTGTAATTCTTTATTATCAGGATATCCCAATAATAAAGCCTCCAGATGATCCAAAACCCTGCAGCAAAATTACTGGCAGAACTAGAAAAAGATATCATATTTCTCCCATATTAGCTTCTTTGAGTTGGCTCCCTGTAATATCCAGAACAGAATTCAAAATCCTTCCCCTTACATACAAAGCCCTTAAATTCCATTGTATCTTAAAGACCTCATTAGTACCCTATTATCTCAATCCATCACTCTCAAAATCCTGGTTTACTGGTGGAGTATCCAGGAGTAGAGTAGGAGGCAGAGCCTTCAGCTATCATGCTCCCTTCTGTGGAGCCAGCTCCCAAATTGGGTCTGGGAGGCAGACACCATCTCCACATTTAAGGTTAGGCTTAAAACTTCTCTCCCCCCGTCTTCACCCATTCTCCTCATTCTCTCCTTTCAACCCAACCAGTCGAGGCAGATGGCCACCCACTCTGAGTCTGGGTCTGTCAGAGGTTCTTCCTTCCTGTTCTTCCTGTTGAGAGGGAGTTTTTCATCTCTACTGTTACCAAGTGCTTGCCCATTGTGGGAGCTGGTGGGTTTATCTCTATAGAATTTTTGACCTTAGTCTGTAAAGTGCCTTGATATAATGTATTTTGTGATTTGGTGCTATAGAAATAATATTGAATTGAACTATATTGAATCAAACTGTCAGATAATGACTATAATATGAGACCCGCAGTTCAGACTGTATCAGAGTATGTATCAGAGTGAAGTCCGAGGTTTAAGTCTGAGTCCAGCACAGGTGCCCACACTGGATCAATGGATGAGAACTGGAAACCAGAATAGTCACTGCTCATCCCACCCAGTCTGACACAGACAGCAGGAAGCACACTCGACCCCGCAAAACCTCGGACAGGAAGAGGCACCCACGATGCACTGGGAGGATAGTAGGGGTTGTTGGGCCCTCAGGGTGCTGACAGGGGCCACTGTTCCATCAAACACAGTCCACCTGTTGGCTGTGTGTGTGTGTGTGTGTGTGCGTGTGTGTGTGTGTGTGCGTGTGTGTGTGTGTGCGCGCGCATATTTTCTTGAGTGAAGCTTCATAAACCCCGAGTGGGACTGCAAAAATCTGTGTAAGGCATTCAGCTGCAGTGTGTCAGTGCTCATTATCTGTGTAAAAGCCGAAACAAAAAGTTATGTCCATGAGATTTTAAAGGAGTGAAAGGCAAGTCTATCACAGCTTGCACAGCTAGCTTACTTATACACCATAGCCTTACATTTTACCTTTAATAATCCTTTAGCACCTTTAGCATATATAATGTCACAGGATCAAATCCCATGTGCAGACTCAAACCAGTGTGTTTGTGCCTGATACACACTGATCAGCAACTACATTAAAAACACCTGCCTAATTTTTTTTTCTTTTGTATAGTTCAGCCTTGTGCCACAAGACCTATGAAGGTGTTCTGTGGTATCAGGTACTAACACATTAGCAGATCCATTAAGTCCTCTAAGTTGCAAGGTGGGGTCCCCATGGATCCGACCTGTTTTTCCAACACATCCCACAGATGCTTAATTGGATTGAGATCTGGGGAATTTGGAGGCTGAGATAACATTTTTGCTGTTTGGCAGGGCGCATTATTCTGCTGAAAGAGTCTACTGCAAGGAGTACCATTGCCATGAAGGGGTATATTTTGTCTGCAACAATGTTTGGGTAGATGGTACATGTGAAAGTAGCATCCACATGAATGCAGGACCCAAGGTTTCCCCACAGAATATTCTTCATTCTTCTTCACGTAGTGCATCCTGGTGCCATCTCTTCCCCAGGTAAATGATACGCCTGGCTATGAACACACACGGTGTAGTTTACTGTGACTCTGTCCCACACACACACTCCCACGCTTCCCAAAATACTCACTAGATCATCACGTTTGGACTAATCCGCCGCTTCAAATAGTTCCCAACAAATGCACTATTTTTTCCTGTTTGTTTGATAAAAACAACAGTAGCAGCTGTTTAAGGGAAACTGCTGAGTCTTTTTTAGAAATAAAACTACGTATTTGTTCACTCCTGTCTCAAAGAAATTATGTTTCTATACAACTAATTTGCAACAACAAATGAGTTGAAATGTGACCAGATTACATTTTCTATTAATTCAATGACAATATGATGTTAATTAACATGTCTAGTAAGCCACAATATCTTGATACTGAATGTATCAGTAAAATATAAACATAAACTGTATTTATTTCCCTCCAAAATATCTGATC
>NW_026116314.1:0-13147 GCF_001640805.2 Lates calcarifer
AGTAAACAAACATTATGGTTGAAACCATAATTTCCTGTCGGGAGAGCCTTTCCCTCTTTTGTGCACTGTATGCAATCTGAGAGTGTGAATAAGCGGTTTTCCCAGCGTTTTGAGGCTTATTCAGCTCAGAATGGCTTAAATACTGCTATATCTGACCAGGACAAGACAAACTAAGAACTCAGCCACACGGACATGAAAGTTGTTTACTTTTAAATATTAGTAAACAAACATTATGGTTGAAACCATAATTTCCTGTCGGCAGAGCCTTTCCCTCTTTTGTGCACTGTATGCAATCTGAGAGTGTGAATAAGCGGTTTTCCCAGCGTTTTGAGGCTTATTCAGCTCAGAATGGCTTAATACTGCTATATCTGACCAGGACAAGACAAACTAAGAACTCAGCCACACGGACATGAAAGTTTCCTAATTTCTATATAATAAACAAACATTATGGTTGAAACCATAATTTCCTGTCGGGAGAGCCTTTCCCTCTTTTGTGCACTGTATGCAATCTGAGAGTGTGAATAAGCGGTTTTCCCAGCGTTTTGAGGCTTATTCAGCTCAGAATGGCTTAATACTGCTATATCTGACCAGGACAAGACAAACTAAGCACTCAGCCACACGGACATGAAAGTTTCCTAATTTCTATTATAATAAACAAACATTATGGTTGAAACCATAATTTCCTGTCGGCAGAGCCTTTCCCTCTTTTGTGCACTGTATGCAAGCTCAGGTGAATAAGCGGTTTTCCCAGCGTTTTGAGGCTTATTCAGCTCAGAATGGCTTAATACTGCTATATCTGACCAGGACAAGACAAACTAAGACTCAGCCACACGGACATGAAAGTTTTTTTACTATTATAAAACAAACATTATGGTTGAAACATAATTTCCTGTCGGAGAGCCTTTCCCTCTTTTGTGCACTGTATGCAAGCTCTTCGGTGAATAAGCGGTTTTCCCAGCGTTTTGAGGCTTATTCAGCTCAGAATGGCTTAATACTGCTATATCTGACCAGGACAAGACAAACTAAGCTCAGCCACACGGACATGAAAGTTGTTTACTTTACAATATTAGTAAACAACATTATGGTTGAAACCATAATTTCCTGTCGGCAGAGCCTTTCCCTCTTTTGTGCACTGTATGCAATCTGAGAGTGTGAATAAGCGGTTTTCCCAGCGTTTTGAGGCTTATTCAGCTCAGAATGGCTTAATACTGCTATATCTGACCAGGACAAGACAAACTAAGAACTCAGCCACACGGACATGAAAGTTGTTTACTTTACAATATTAGTAAACAAACATTATGGTTGAAACCATAATTTCCTGTCGGCAGAGCCTTTCCCTCTTTTGTGCACTGTATGCAATCTGAGAGTGTGAATAAGCGGTTTTCCCAGCGTTTTGAGGCTTATTCAGCTCAGAATGGCTTAATACTGCTATATCTGACCAGGACAAGACAAACTAAGCCTCAGCCACACGGACATGAAAGTTGTTTACTTTACAATATTAGTAAACAAACATTATGGTTGAAACCATAATTTCCTGTCGGCAGAGCCTTTCCCTCTTTTGTGCACTGTATGCAATCTGAGAGTGTGAATAAGCGGTTTTCCCAGCGTTTTGAGGCTTATTCAGCTCAGAATGGCTTAATACTGCTATATCTGACCAGGACAAGACAAACTAAGCAACTCAGCCACACGGACATGAAAGTTTTAATTTCTATATAGTAAACAAACATTATGGTTGAAACCATAATTTCCTGTCGGCAGAGCCTTTCCCTCTTTTGTGCACTGTATGCAATCTGAGAGTGTGAATAAGCGGTTTTCCCAGCGTTTTGAGGCTTATTCAGCTCAGAATGGCTTAATACTGCTATATCTGACCAGGACAAGACAAACTAAGAACTCAGCCACACGGACATGAAAGTTGTTTACTATTATATAAACAAACATTATGGTTGAAACCATAATTTCCTGTCGGCAGAGCCTTTCCTCTTTTGTGCACTGTATGCAATCTGAGAGTGTGAATAAGCGGTTTTCCCAGCGTTTTGAGGCTTATTCAGCTCAGAATGGCTTAATACTGCTATATCTGACCAGGACAAGACAAACTAAGACTCAGCCACACGGACATGAAAGTTGTTTATTTTTAAAACATTATGGTTGAAACCATAATTTCCTGTCGGCAGAGCCTTTCCCTCTTTTGTGCACTGTATGCAATCTCAGGTGAATAAGCGGTTTTCCCAGCGTTTTGAGGCTTATTCAGCTCAGAATGGCTTAATACTGCTATATCTGACCAGGACAAGACAAACTAAGCACTCAGCCACACGGACATGAAAGTTGTTAATTTCTATATAATAAACAAACATTATGGTTGAAACCATAATTTCCTGTCGGCAGAGCCTTTCCTCTTTTGTGCACTGTATGCAATCTCATTGGTGAATAAGCGGTTTTCCCAGCGTTTTGAGGCTTATTCAGCTCAGAATGGCTTAATACTGCTATATCTGACCAGGACAAGACAAACTAAGACTCAGCCACACGGACATGAAAGTTGTTACTTTACAATATTAGTAAAAAACATTATGGTTGAAACCATAATTTCCTGTCGGCAGAGCCTTTCCCTCTTTTGTGCACTGTATGCAATCTGAGAGTGTGAATAAGCGGTTTTCCCAGCGTTTTGAGGCTTATTCAGCTCAGAATGGCTTAATACTGCTATATCTGACCAGGACAAGACAAACTAAGACTCAGCCACACGGACATGAAAGTTTTTACTTTACAATATTAGTAAACAAACATTATGGTTGAAACCATAATTTCCTGTCGGCAGAGCCTTTCCCTCTTTTGTGCACTGTATGCAATCTGAGAGTGTGAATAAGCGGTTTTCCCAGCGTTTTGAGGCTTATTCAGCTCAGAATGGCTTAATACTGCTATATCTGACCAGGACAAGACAAACTAAGAACTCAGCCACACGGACATGAAAGTTGTTTACTTTCTATTAGTAAACAAACATTATGGTTGAAACCATAATTTCCTGTCGGCAGAGCCTTTCCCTCTTTTGTGCACTGTATGCAATCTGAGAGTGTGAATAAGCGGTTTTCCCAGCGTTTTGAGGCTTATTCAGCTCAGAATGGCTTAATACTGCTATATCTGACCAGGACAAGACAAACTAAGAACTCAGCCACACGGACATGAAAGTTTTAATTTCTATTATAAACAAACATTATGGTTGAAACCATAATTTCCTGTCGGCAGAGCCTTTCCTCTTTTGTGCACTGTATGCAATCTGAGAGTGTGAATAAGCGGTTTTCCCAGCGTTTTGAGGCTTATTCAGCTCAGAATGGCTTAATACTGCTATATCTGACCAGGACAAGACAAACTAAGAACTCAGCCACACGGACATGAAAGTTGTTTTCTATTATAATAAACAAACATTATGGTTGAAACCATAATTTCCTGTCGGCAGAGCCTTTCCCTCTTTTGTGCACTGTATGCAATCTGAGAGTGTGAATAAGCGGTTTTCCCAGCGTTTTGAGGCTTATTCAGCTCAGAATGGCTTAATACTGCTATATCTGACCAGGACAAGACAAACTAAGAACTCAGCCACACGGACATGAAAGTTTTTAATTTCTATTATAAATAACAAACATTATGGTTGAAACCATAATTTCCTGTCGGCAGAGCCTTTCCCTCTTTTGTGCACTGTATGCAATCTGTGAATAAGCGGTTTTCCCAGCGTTTTGAGGCTTATTCAGCTCAGAATGGCTTAATACTGCTATATCTGACCAGGACAAGACAAACTAAGACTCAGCCACACGGACATGAAAGTTGTTTACTTTACAATATTAGTAAACAAACATTATGGTTGAAACCATAATTTCCTGTCGGCAGAGCCTTTCCCTCTTTGTGCACTGTATGCAATCTGAGAGTGTGAATAAGCGGTTTTCCCAGCGTTTTGAGGCTTATTCAGCTCAGAATGGCTTAATACTGCTATATCTGACCAGGACAAGACAAACTAAGCACTCAGCCACACGGACATGAAAGTTGTTTACTTTACATATTAGTAAACAAACATTATGGTTGAAACCATAATTTCCTGTCGGCAGAGCCTTTCCCTCTTTTGTGCACTGTATGCAATCTGAGAGTGTGAATAAGCGGTTTTCCCAGCGTTTTGAGGCTTATTCAGCTCAGAATGGCTTAATACTGCTATATCTGACCAGGACAAGACAAACTAAGCACTCAGCCACACGGACATGAAAGTTGTTTACTTTACAATATTAGTAAACAAACATTATGGTTGAAACCATAATTTCCTGTCGGCAGAGCCTTTCCCTCTTTTGTGCACTGTATGCAATCTGAGAGTGTGAATAAGCGGTTTTCCCAGCGTTTTGAGGCTTATTCAGCTCAGAATGGCTTAATACTGCTATATCTGACCAGGACAAGACAAACTAAGCACTCAGCCACACGGACATGAAAGTTTCCTAATTTCTATTATAATAAACAAACATTATGGTTGAAACCATAATTTCCTGTCGGCAGAGCCTTTCCCTCTTTTGTGCACTGTATGCAAGCTCAGAGGTGAATAAGCGGTTTTCCCAGCGTTTTGAGGCTTATTCAGCTCAGAATGGCTTAATACTGCTATATCTGACCAGGACAAGACAAACTAAGAACTCAGCCACACGGACATGAAAGTTGTTTAATTTCAATATTAGTAAAACAAACATTATGGTTGAAACCATAATTTCCTGTCGGGAGAGCCTTTCCCTCTTTTGTGCACTGTATGCAATCTGAGAGTGTGAATAAGCGGTTTTCCCAGCGTTTTGAGGCTTATTCAGCTCAGAATGGCTTAATACTGCTATATCTGACCAGGACAAGACAAACTAAGCACTCAGCCACACGGACATGAAAGTTGTTTACTTTCATATATAAACAAACATTATGGTTGAAACCATAATTTCCTGTCGGCAGAGCCTTTCCCTCTTTTGTGCACTGTATGCAATCTGAGAGTGAATAAGCGGTTTTCCCAGCGTTTTGAGGCTTATTCAGCTCAGAATGGCTTAATACTGCTATATCTGACCAGGACAAGACAAACTAAGCACTCAGCCACACGGACATGAAAGTTGTTACTTTCATTATAATAAACAAACATTATGGTTGAAACCATAATTTCCTGTCGGCAGAGCCTTTCCCTCTTTTGTGCACTGTATGCAATCTGAGAGTGTGAATAAGCGGTTTTCCCAGCGTTTTGAGGCTTATTCAGCTCAGAATGGCTTAATACTGCTATATCTGACCAGGACAAGACAAACTAAGCACTCAGCCACACGGACATGAAAGTTGTTTACTTACAATATTAGTAAACAAACATTATGGTTGAAACCATAATTTCCTGTCGGCAGAGCCTTTCCCTCTTTTGTGCACTGTATGCAATCTGAGAGTGTGAATAAGCGGTTTTCCCAGCGTTTTGAGGCTTATTCAGCTCAGAATGGCTTAATACTGCTATATCTGACCAGGACAAGACAAACTAAGCACTCAGCCACACGGACATGAAAGTTGTTTTACTTTACAATATTAGTAAACAAACATTATGGTTGAAACCATAATTTCCTGTCGGCAGAGCCTTTCCCTCTTTTGTGCACTGTATGCAATCTGAGAGTGTGAATAAGCGGTTTTCCCAGCGTTTTGAGGCTTATTCAGCTCAGAATGGCTTAATACTGCTATATCTGACCAGGACAAGACAAACTAAGCACTCAGCCACACGGACATGAAAGTTGTTTACTTTACAATATTAGTAAACAAACATTATGGTTGAAACCATAATTTCCTGTCGGCAGAGCCTTTCCCTCTTTTGTGCACTGTATGCAATCTGAGAGTGTGAATAAGCGGTTTTCCCAGCGTTTTGAGGCTTATTCAGCTCAGAATGGCTTAATACTGCTATATCTGACCAGGACAAGACAAACTAAAACTCAGCCACACGGACATGAAAGTTGTTTACTTTACAATATTAGTAAACAAACATTATGGTTGAAACCATAATTTCCTGTCGGCAGAGCCTTTCCCTCTTTTGTGCACTGTATGCAAGCTCATTCGGTGAATAAGCGGTTTTCCCAGCGTTTTGAGGCTTATTCAGCTCAGAATGGCTTAATACTGCTATATCTGACCAGGACAAGACAAACTAAGCACTCAGCCACACGGACATGAAAGTTTTAATTTCTATTTAGTAAACAAACATTATGGTTGAAACCATAATTTCCTGTCGGCAGAGCCTTTCCCTCTTTTGTGGCACTGTATGCAATCTCAGAGGTGAATAAGCGGTTTTCCCAGCGTTTTGAGGCTTATTCAGCTCAGAATGGCTTAATACTGCTATATCTGACCAGGACAAGACAAACTAAGCACTCAGCCACACGGACATGAAAGTTGTTTACTTTACAATATTAGTAAACAAACATTATGGTTGAAACCATAATTTCCTGTCGGCAGAGCCTTTCCCTCTTTGTGCACTGTATGCAATCTGAGAGTGTGAATAAGCGGTTTTCCCAGCGTTTTGAGGCTTATTCAGCTCAGAATGGCTTAATACTGCTATATCTGACCAGGACAAGACAAACTAAGCACTCAGCCACACGGACATGAAAGTTGTTTACTTTACAATATTAGTAAACAAACATTATGGTTGAAACCATAATTTCCTGTCGGGTTTCCTCTTTTGTGCACTGTATGCAATCTGAGAGTGTGAATAAGCGGTTTTCCCAGCGTTTTGAGGCTTATTCAGCTCAGAATGGCTTAATACTGCTATATCTGACCAGGACAAGACAAACTAAGCACTCAGCCACACGGACATGAAAGTTGTTTACTTTACAATATTAGTAAACAAACATTATGGTTGAAACCATAATTTCCTGTCGGCAGAGCCTTTCCCTCTTTTGTGCACTGTATGCAATCTGAGAGTGTGAATAAGCGGTTTTCCCAGCGTTTTGAGGCTTATTCAGCTCAGAATGGCTTAATACTGCTATATCTGACCAGGACAAGACAAACTAAGACTCAGCCACACACGGACATGAAAGTTGTTTACTTTACAATATTAGTAAACAAACATTATGGTTGAAACCATAATTTCCTGTCGGCAGAGCCTTTCCCTCTTTTGTGCACTGTATGCAATCTGAGAGTGTGAATAAGCGGTTTTCCCAGCGTTTTGAGGCTTATTCAGCTCAGAATGGCTTAATACTGCTATATCTGACCAGGACAAGACAAACTAAGACTCAGCCACACGGACATGAAAGTTTTACTTTCTATTATAATAAACAAACATTATGGTTGAAACCATAATTTCCTGTCGGCAGAGCCTTTCCCTCTTTTGTGCACTGTATGCAAGGTGAATAAGCGGTTTTCCCAGCGTTTTGAGGCTTATTCAGCTCAGAATGGCTTAATACTGCTATATCTGACCAGGACAAGACAAACTAAGCACTCAGCCACACGGACATGAAAGTTGTTTACTTTACAATATTAGTAAACAAACATTATGGTTGAAACCATAATTTCCTGTCGGCAGAGCCTTTCCCTCTTTTGTGCACTGTATGCAATCTGAGAGTGTGAATAAGCGGTTTTCCCAGCGTTTTGAGGCTTATTCAGCTCAGAATGGCTTAATACTGCTATATCTGACCAGGACAAGACAAACTAAGCACTCAGCCACACGGACATGAAAGTTTTTCTATTATAATAAACAAACATTATGGTTGAAACCATAATTTCCTGTCGGCAGAGCCTTTCCCTCTTTTGTGCACTGTATGCAATCTGAGAGTGTGAATAAGCGGTTTTCCCAGCGTTTTGAGGCTTATTCAGCTCAGAATGGCTTAATACTGCTATATCTGACCAGGACAAGACAAACTAAGCACTCAGCCACACGGACATGAAAGTTGTTTACTTTACAATATTAGTAAACAAACATTATGGTTGAAACCATAATTTCCTGTCGGCAGAGCCTTTCCCTCTTTTGTGCACTGTATGCAATCTGAGAGTGTGAATAAGCGGTTTTCCCAGCGTTTTGAGGCTTATTCAGCTCAGAATGGCTTAATACTGCTATATCTGACCAGGACAAGACAAACTAAGCACTCAGCCACACGGACATGAAAGTTGTTTACTTTACAATATTAGTAAACAAACATTATGGTTGAAACCATAATTTCCTGTCGGAGAGCCTTTCCCTCTTTTGTGCACTGTATGCAATCTGAGAGTGTGAATAAGCGGTTTTCCCAGCGTTTTGAGGCTTATTTCAGAAGAATGCTTAATACTGCTATATCTGACCAGGACAAGACAAACTAAGCACTCAGCCACACGGACATGAAAGTTGTTTTTCTATTATAATAACAAACATTATGGTTGAAACCATAATTTCCTGTCGGCAGAGCCTTTCCCTCTTTTGTGCACTGTATGCAATCTGAGAGTGTGAATAAGCGGTTTTCCCAGCGTTTTGAGGCTTATTCAGCTCAGAATGGCTTAATACTGCTATATCTGACCAGGACAAGACAAACTAAGAACTCAGCCACACGGACATGAAAGTTTTTAATTTCTATATAATAAACAAACATTATGGTTGAAACCATAATTTCCTGTCGGCAGAGCCTTTCCCTCTTTTGTGCACTGTATGCAATCTGAGAGTGTGAATAAGCGGTTTTCCCAGCGTTTTGAGGCTTATTCAGCTCAGAATGGCTTAATACTGCTATAATCTGACCAGGACAAGACAAACTAAGACTCAGCCACACGGACATGAAAGTTGTTTACTTTAATATTAGTAAACAAACATTATGGTTGAAACCATAATTTCCTGTCGGCAGAGCCTTTCCCTCTTTTGTGCACTGTATGCAATCTGAGAGTGTGAATAAGCGGTTTTCCCAGCGTTTTGAGGCTTATTCAGCTCAGAATGGCTTAATACTGCTATATCTGACCAGGACAAGACAAACTAAGCACTCAGCCACACGGACATGAAAGTTGTTTACTTTACAATATTAGTAAACAAACATTATGGTTGAAACCATAATTTCCTGTCGGCAGAGCCTTTCCCTCTTTTGTGCACTGTATGCAATCTGAGAGTGTGAATAAGCGGTTTTCCCAGCGTTTTGAGGCTTATTCAGCTCAGAATGGCTTAATACTGCTATATCTGACCAGGACAAGACAAACTAAGCACTCAGCCACACGGACATGAAAGTTGTTTACTTTACAATATTAGTAAACAAACATTATGGTTGAAACCATAATTTCCTGTCGGCAGAGCCTTTCCCTCTTTTGTGCACTGTATGCAATCTGAGAGTGTGAATAAGCGGTTTTCCCAGCGTTTTGAGGCTTATTCAGCTCAGAATGGCTTAATACTGCTATATCTGACCAGGACAAGACAAACTAAGAACTCAGCCACACGGACATGAAAGTTGTAATTTCTATTATAATAAACAAACATTATGGTTGAAACCATAATTTCCTGTCGGCAGAGCCTTTCCCTCTTTTGTGCACTGTATGCAATCTGAGAGTGTGAATAAGCGGTTTTCCCAGCGTTTTGAGGCTTATTCAGCTCAGAATGGCTTAATACTGCTATATCTGACCAGGACAAGACAAACTAAGAACTCAGCCACACGGACATGAAAGTTTTAATTTCTATTATAATAAAACATTATGGTTGAAACCATAATTTCCTGTCGGCAGAGCCTTTCCCTCTTTTGTGCACTGTATGCAATCTGAGAGTGTGAATAAGCGGTTTCCCAGCGTTTTGAGGCTTATTCAGCTCAGAATGGCTTAATACTGCTATATCTGACCAGGACAAGACAAACTAAGCACTCAGCCACACGGACATGAAAGTTGTTAATTTCATTATAGTAAACAAACATTATGGTTGAAACCATAATTTCCTGTCGGCAGAGCCTTTCCCTCTTTTGTGCACTGTATGCAAGCTGTGTGAATAAGCGGTTTTCCCCAGCGTTTTGAGGCTTATTCAGCTCAGAATGGCTTAATACTGCTATATCTGACCAGGACAAGACAAACTAAGCACTCAGCCACACGGACATGAAAGTTGTTTACTTTACAATATTAGTAAACAAACATTATGGTTGAAACCATAATTTCCTGTCGGCAGAGCCTTTCCCTCTTTTGTGCACTGTATGCAATCTGAGAGTGTGAATAAGCGGTTTTCCCAGCGTTTTGAGGCTTATTCAGCTCAGAATGGCTTAATACTGCTATATCTGACCAGGACAAGACAAACTAAGCACTCAGCCACACGGACATGAAAGTTGTTTACTTTACAATATTAGTAACAAACATTATGGTTGAAACCATAATTTCCTGTCGGCAGAGCCTTTCCCTCTTTTGTGCACTGTATGCAATCTGAGAGTGTGAATAAGCGGTTTTCCCAGCGTTTTGAGGCTTATTCAGCTCAGAATGGCTTAATACTGCTATATCTGACCAGGACAAGACAAACTAAGAACTCAGCCACACGGACATGAAAGTTTTTACTTTCAATATTATAAACAAACATTATGGTTGAAACCATAATTTCCTGTCGGCAGAGCCTTTCCCTCTTTTGCACTGTATGCAATCTGAGAGTGTGAATAAGCGGGTTTTCCCAGCGTTTTGAGGCTTATTCAGCTCAGAATGGCTTAATACTGCTATATCTGACCAGGACAAGACAAACTAAGCACTCAGCCACACGGACATGAAAGTTTTACTTTCTATTATAATAAACAAACATTATGGTTGAAACCATAATTTCCTGTCGGAGAGCCTTTCCCTCTTTTGTGCACTGTATGCAATCTGAGAGTGTGAATAAGCGGTTTTCCCAGCGTTTTGAGGCTTATTCAGCTCAGAATGGCTTAATACTGCTATATCTGACCAGGACAAGACAAACTAAGAACTCAGCCACACGGACATGAAAGTTTCCTAATTTCTATTATAATAAACAAACATTATGGTTGAAACCATAATTTCCTGTCGGCAGAGCCTTTCCCTCTTTTGTGCACTGTATGCAATCTGAGAGTGTGAATAAGCGGTTTTCCCAGCGTTTTGAGGCTTATTCAGCTCAGAATGGCTTAATACTGCTATATCTGACCAGGACAAGACAAACTAAGCACTCAGCCACACGGACATGAAAGTTGTTTACTTTACAATATTAGTAAACAAACATTATGGTTGAAACCATAATTTCCTGTCGGCAGAGCCTTTCCCTCTTTTGTGCACTGTATGCAAGCTGAGAGTGTGAATAAGCGGTTTTCCCAGCGTTTTGAGGCTTATTCAGCTCAGAATGGCTTAATACTGCTATATCTGACCAGGACAAGACAAACTAAGCACTCAGCCACACGGACATGAAAGTTGTTTACTTTACAATATTAGTAAACAAACATTATGGTTGAAACCATAATTTCCTGTCGGCAGAGCCTTTCCCTCTTTTGTGCACTGTATGCAATCTGAGAGTGTGAATAAGCGGTTTTCCCAGCGTTTTGAGGCTTATTCAGCTCAGAATGGCTTAATACTGCTATATCTGACCAGGACAAGACAAACTAAGCACTCAGCCACACGGACATGAAAGTTGTTTTACTTTCAATATTAGTAAACAAACATTATGGTTGAAACCATAATTTCCTGTCGGAGAGCCTTTCCCTCTTTTGTGCACTGTATGCAAGCTCATGTGAATAAGCGGTTTTCCCAGCGTTTTGAGGCTTATTCAGCTCAGAATGGCTTAATACTGCTATATCTGACCAGGACAAGACAAACTAAGCACTCAGCCACACGGACATGAAAGTTGTTTTACTTTACAATATTAGTAAACAAACATTATGGTTGAAACCATAATTTCCTGTCGGCAGAGCCTTTCCCTCTTTTGTGCACTGTATGCAATCTGAGAGTGTGAATAAGCGGTTTTCCCAGCGTTTTGAGGCTTATTCAGCTCAGAATGGCTTAATACTGCTATATCTGACCAGGACAAGACAAACTAAGCACTCAGCCACACGGACATGAAAGTTGTTTACTTTACAATATTAGTAAACAAACATTATGGTTGAAACCATAATTTCCTGTCGGCAGAGCCTTTCCCTCTTTTGTGCACTGTATGCAATCTGAGAGTGTGAATAAGCGGTTTTCCAGCGTTTTGAGGCTTATTCAGCTCAGAATGGCTTAATACTGCTATATCTGACCAGGACAAGACAAACTAAGCACTCAGCCACGGACATGAAAGTTTCCTAATTTCTATTATAATAAACAAACATTATGGTTGAAACCATAATTTCCTGTCGGCAGAGCCTTTCCCTCTTTTGTGCACTGTATGCAATCTGAGAGTGTGAATAAGCGGTTTTCCCAGCGTTTTGAGGCTTATTCAGCTCAGAATGGCTTAATACTGCTATATCTGACCAGGACAAGACAAACTAAGCACTCAGCCACACGGACATGAAAGTTGTTTACTTTACAATATTAGTAAACAAACATTATGGTTGAAACCATAATTTCCTGTCGGCAGAGCCTTTCCCTCTTTTGTGCACTGTATGCAATCTGAGAGTGTGAATAAGCGGTTTTCCCAGCGTTTTGAGGCTTATTCAGCTCAGAATGGCTTAATACTGCTATATCTGACCAGGACAAGACAAACTAAGAACTCAGCCACACGGACATGAAAGTTTAATTTCTATTATAAAACAAACATTATGGTTGAAACCATAATTTCCTGTCGGCAGAGCCTTTCCCTCTTTTGTGCACTGTATGCAATCTGAGAGTTGAATAAGCGGTTTTCCCAGCGTTTTGAGGCTTATTCAGCTCAGAATGGCTTAATACTGCTATATCTGACCAGGACAAGACAAACTAAGCACTCAGCCACACGGACATGAAAGTTTTAATTTCTATTATAATAAACAAACATTATGGTTGAAACCATAATTTCCTGTCGGCAGAGCCTTTCCCCTTTTGTGCACTGTATGCAATCTGAGAGTGTGAATAAGCGGTTTTCCCAGCGTTTTGAGGCTTATTCAGCTCAGAATGGCTTAATACTGCTATATCTGACCAGGACAAGACAAACTAAGCACTCAGCCACACGGACATGAAAGTTTCCTAATTTCTATTATAATAAACAAACATTATGGTTGAAACCATAATTTCCTGTCGGCAGAGCCTTTCCCTCTTTTGTGCACTGTATGCAAGCTCAAATAAGCGGTTT
>NW_026116315.1:0-5898 GCF_001640805.2 Lates calcarifer
GACATCACACACAGTTGTGGACAGTACTTTGTGACATCACAATTGTATGTGGTCAGTACTTTGTGACATCACACAGTACTTTGTGACATCACAATTGTATGTCAGTACTTTGTGACATCACACATAGTTTTAGTAAGTACTTTGTGACATCACAATTGTATGTGGTCAGTACTTTGTGACATCACACATAGTTGTGGCCAGTACTTTGTGACATCACACCAGTACTTTGTGACATCACATAGTTTTGGTCAGTACTTTGTGACATCACAACAGTACTTTGTGACATCACAGTGTGTACTTTGTGACATCACACATAGTTCTGGACAGTACTTTGTGACATCACAATTGTACAGTATTTGTGACATCACACATAGTTCTGGTGTGACATCACAATTGTAGTCAGTACTTTGTGACATCACATAGTTTTAGTAAGTACTTTGTGACATCACAATTGTACAGTAATTTGTGACATCACATAGTAGTACTTTGTGACATCAATTGTATGTGGTCAGTACTTGTGACATCACATATAGTTGTGGTCAGTACTTTGTGACATCACACATAGTTTTGGTGAGTACTTTATGACATCACAATTGTATGTAGTCAGTACTTTGTGACATCACAATTGTATGGGGTCAGTACTTTGTGACATCACACATAGTTTTAGTAAGTACTTTGTGACATCACAATTGTATGTGGTCAGTACTTTGTGACATCACACATAGTTGTGTACTTTGTGACATCACACAACATCACACAGTACTTTGTGTGTTCAGTACTTTGTGACATCACCAGTACTTTGTGACATCACAATTGTACAGTACTTTGTGACATCACAACATAGTTGTGGTCAGTACTTTGTGACATCACACAAAGTTGTGTCCAGTACTTTGTGACATCACACATATTTTGGTCAGTACTTTGTGACATCACTGTAGTCAGTACTTTGTGACATCACAACACTTTGTGACATCACACATAGTTGTGTACTTTGTGACATCACACATAGTTGTGGACAGTACTTTGTGACATTACAATTGTAGTACTTTGTGACATCACACATAGTTTTAGTAAGTAATTTGTGACATCACAATTGTATGTGGTCAGTACTTTGTGACATCACACATAGTTGTGGCCAGTACACACACACATAGTTTTGGTCAGTACTTTGTGACATCACATTTGTATGTAGTCAGTACTTTGTGTAGTTGTGGCCAGTACTTTGTGACATCACACTATGTGGACAGTAGTGTGTCAGTACTTTGTGACATCACAATTGTATGTAGTCACTTTGTGACATCATGTGGTTTTGACATCACAATTGTATGTGGTCAGTACTTTGTGACATCACACATAGTTGTGGCCAGTACTTTGTGACATCACACATAGTTTTGGTGAGTACTTTGTGACATCACAATTGTATGTAGTCAGTACTTTGTGACATCACACATAGTTGTCAGTACTTTGTGACATCAAATTGTATCAGTACTTTGTGACATCACACATAGTTTTGGGTAGTACTTTGTGACATCACACATAGTTGGGCTAGTACATTGTGACATCACACATAATTTTGGTGAGTACTTTGTGACATCACAATTGTATGTGGTCAGTACTTTGTGACATCACACATAGTTTTGGTCAGTATTTTATGACATCACAATTGTATGTAGTCAGTAATTTGTGACATCACACATAGTTCTGGACAGTACTTTGTGACATCACAATTGTATGGGGTCAGTACTTTGTGACATCACATAGTTTTAGTAAGTACTTTGTGACATCACAATTTTATGTGGTCAGTACTTTGTGACATCACAATTGTATGGGGTCAGTACTTTGTGACATCACACGTAGTTTTTTTCAGTGCTTTGTGACATCACATAGCTGTGGCTGATACTTTGTGACATCACACATAATTTTGTTGAGTACTTTGTGACATCACAATTGTATGTGGTCAGTACTTTGTGACATCACACATAGTTTTGGTGAGTACTTTATGACATCACAATTGTATGTAGTCACTACTTTGTGACATCACACATAGTTGTGGACAGTACTTTGTGACATCACACAAAGTTGTGGCCAGTACTTTGTGACATCACAATTGTATGGGGTCAGTACTTTGTCACATCACACATAGTTTTAGTAAGTACTTTGTGACATCACAATTGATGTGGCCAGTACTTTGTGACATCACACAAAGTTGTGTCCAGTACTTTGTGACATCACACATAGTTTTGGTCAGTACTTTGTGACATCACAATTGTATGTAGTCAGTACTTTGTGACATCACAACATAGTTTTAGTAAGTACTTTGTGACATCACACATAGTTGTGGCCAGTACTTTGTGACATCACACATATAGTACTTTGTGACATCACACATTTTGGTGAGTACTTTGTGACATCACAATTGTATCTGGTCAATACTTTGTGACATCACACATAGTTTTGGTGAGTACTTTATGACATCACAATTGTATTAGTCAGTACTTTGTGACATCACACATAGTTGTGGACAGTACTTTGTGACATTACAATTGTATGGGGTCAGTACTTTGTGACATCACACATAGTTTTAGTAAGTAATTTGTGACATCACATTGTATGTGGTCAGTACTTTGTGACATCACACATAGTTGTGGCCAGTACTTTGTGACATCACACATAGTTTTGGTCAGTACTTTGTGACATCACATTTGTATGTAGTCAGTACTTTGTGACATCACAACATAGTTTGTGGCCAGTTACTTTGTGACATCACACTTAGTTGTGGACAGTACTTTGTGGGATCACAATCAGTATGTGGTCAGTACTTTGTGACATCACACATTGTATGTAGTCAGTTCTTTGTGACATCACAGTTGTGGTCAATATTTTGTGACATCACAATTGTTGTGGTCAGTACTTTGTGGACATCACACATAGTTGTGGCCAGTACTTTGTGACATCACACATAGTTTTAGTAAGTAATTTGTGACATCACAATTGGTAGTGTGGTCAGTACTTTGTGACATCAGACCACATAGTTGTGGCCGAGTACTTTGTGACATCACACATAGTTTTTGGTCAGTACTTTGTGACATCACATTTGTATGTAGTCAGTACTTTGTGACATCACAACATAGTTGTGGCCAGTACTTTGTGACATCACACTTAGTTGTGGACAGTACTTTGTGGGATCACAATCATATGTGGTCAGTACTTTGTGACATCCAATTGTATGTAGTCAGTTCTTTGTGACATCACAGTTGTGGTCAATATTTTGTGACATCACAATTGTATGTGGTCAGTACTTTGTGACATCAACATAGTTGTGGCAGTACTTTGTGACATCACACTAGTTTTGGTGAGTCTTTGTGACATCACATGAATATGTATCAGTACTTTGTGACATCACACATAGTTTTGGTTAGTACTTTGTGACATCACAATTGTATGGGGCCAGTACTTTGTGACATCACACATAGTTTTGGTTAGTACTTTGTGACATCACACATAGTTGTGGCTAGTACATTGTGACATCACACATAATTTTGGTGAGTACTTTGTGACATCACAATTGTATGTGGTCAGTACTTTGTGACATCACACATAGTTTTGGTCAGTATTTATGACATCACAATTGTGTAGTCAGTAATTTGTGACATCACACATAGTTCTGGACAGTACTTTGTGACATCACAATTGTATGGGGTCAGTACTTTGTGACATCACATAGTTTTAGTAAGTACTTTGTGACATCACAATTTTATGTGGTCAGTACTTTGTGACATCACAATTGTATGGGGTCAGTACTTTGTGACATCACACGTAGTTTTTTTCAGTGCTTTGTGAACATCTACACATAGCTGTGGCTGATACTTTGTGACATCACACATAATTTTGTTGAGTACTTTGTGACATCACAATTGTATGTGGTCAGTACTTTGTGACATCACACATAGTTTTGGTGAGTACTTTATGACATCACAATTGTATGTAGTCACTACTTTGTGACATCACACATAGTTGTGGACAGTACTTTGTGACATCACACAAAGTTGTGGCCAGTACTTTGTGACATCACAAATTGTATGGGGTCAGTACTTTGTCACATCACACATAGTTTTAGTAAGTACTTTGTGACATCACAATTGTATGTGGCCAGTACTTTGTGACATCACACAAAGTTGGTGTCCAGTACTTTGTGACATCACACATAGTTTTGGTCAGTACTTTGTGACATCACAATTGTATGTAGTCAGTACTTTGTGACATCACAACATAGTTTTAGTAAGTACTTTGTGACATCACACATAGTTGTGGCCAGTACTTTGTGACATCACACATAGTTGTGGCTAGTACTTTGTGACATCACACATAATTTGGTGGAGTACTTTGTGACATCACAATTGTATCTGGTCAATACTTTGTGACATCACACATAGTTTGGTGAGTACTTTATGACATCACAATTGTATGTAGTCAGTACTTTGTGACATCACACATAGTTGTGGACAGTACTTTGTGACATTACACATTGTATGGGGTCCAGTACTTTGTGACATCACACATAGTTTTAGTAAGTAATTTGTGACATCACAATTGTATGTGGTCAGTACTTTGTGACATCACACATAGTTGTGGCAGTACTTTGTGACATCACACATAGTTTTGGTCAGTACTTTGTGACATCACATTTGTATGT
Organism: Lates calcarifer; assembly: GCF_001640805.2. NCBI lineage: Eukaryota > Metazoa > Chordata > Actinopteri > Centropomidae > Lates > Lates calcarifer. The sequence continues at coordinate 4,694 of NW_026116315.1, forward strand.
AGTCAGTACTTTGTGACATCACACATAGTTGTGGCCAGTACTTTGTGACATCACACTTAGTTGTGGACAGTACTTTGTGGGATCACAATCATATGTGGTCAGTACTTTGTGACATCACAATTGTATGTAGTCAGTTCTTTGTGACATCACAGTTGTGGTCAATATTTTGTGACATCACAATTGTATGTGGTCAGTACTTTGTGACATCACACATAGTTTGTGGCCAGTTTTGTGACATCACACATAGTAGTACTTTGTGACATCACAATTGTATGGGGCCAGTACTTTGTGACATCACACATAGTTTTGGTTAGTACTTTGTGACATCACACATAGTTGTGGCTAGTACATTGTGACATCACACTAATTTTGGTGAGTACTTTGTGACATCACAATTGTATGTGGTCAGTACTTTGTGACATCACACATAGTTTTGGTCAGTATTTTATGACATCACAATTGTATGTAGTCAGTAATTTGTGACATCACACATAGTTCTGGACAGTACTTTGTGACATCACAATTGTATGGGGTCAGTACTTTGTGACATCACATAGTTTTAGTAAGTACTTTGTGACATCACAATTTTATGTGGTCAGTACTTTGTGACATCACAATTTTATGTGGTCAGTACTTTGTGACATCACACATAGTTGTGGCCAGTATTTTGTGACATCACACATAGTTTTGGTGAGTACTTTGTGACATCACAATTGTATGGGTCAGTACTTTGTGACATCACACGTAGTTTTTTTCAGTGCTTTGTGACATCACACATAGCTGTGGCTGATACTTTGTGACATCACACATAATTTTGTTGAGTACTTTGTGACATCACAATTGTATGTGGTCAGTACTTTGTGACATCACACATAGTTTTGGTGAGTACTTTATGACATCACAATTGTATGTAGTCACTACTTGTGACATCACACATAGTTGTGGACAGTACTTTGTGACATCACACAAAGTTGTGGCCAGTACTTTGTGACATCACACATAGTTTTGGTCAGTACTTTGTGACATCACAATTGTATGTAGTCAGTACTTTGACATCACAACATAGTTGTGGTCAGTACTTTGTGACATCACAATTGTATGGGGTCAGTACTTTGTCACATCACACATAGTTTTAGAGAGTATTTGTGACATCACACATAGTTGTGGCCAGTACTTTGTGAAATCACACATAGTTGTGGCCAGTA
>NW_026116316.1:0-18038 GCF_001640805.2 Lates calcarifer
AACACTCTGAACACACACTGAAACACACACTGACACACACTCTGAAACACACTGACTCTGAAACACACTGAAACACACTCTGAAACACACACTGAAAACACTGAAACACACTCTGAAACACACTCTGAAACACACTCTGAAACACACTGAAACACTCTGAAACACACTCTGAAACACACTGAAACACACACTGACACACTGAAACACTCTGAAACACACTCTGACACTCTGAAACACTCTGAAACACTCTGAAACACACTGAAACACACACTGAAACACACTCTGAAACACACACTGAACACACTCTGAAACACACACTGAAACACTGAAAAACTCTGAAACAAACACACACTGAAACACACTCTGAAACCACACTGAAAACACTGCTGAAACACACTCTGAAAAACTCTGAAACACACTCTGAAACACACTGAAACACACACACTGAAACACACTCTGAAACACTCACTCTGAAACACACTCTGAACACACTGACTGAAAACACACTGAAAACACACTGAACACACTGAAAACTGAAACACACTGAAAACACACTGAAAACACTCTGAAAACACACTCTGAAACACTCTGAAACACACTCTGAAACACACACACTGAAACACACTGAAACACACTGAAACACACTGAAACACACAACTGAAAACACACTGAAACACACTCTGAAACACACTGAAAACACACTCTGAACACACTGAAACACACTGAAACACACTGAAACACACACACTGAAACACACTGAAACACACTGAAACACTCTGAAACACACTGAACACACTGAAACACACAACAAAACACACTGAAACACACTGAAACACTCTGAAACACACTGAAACACACTCTGAAACACACAACGAAACACCACTGAAACACACTGAAACACTCTGAAACCACACTGAAACACACTGAAACACTCTGAAACACACTCTACTGAAACACACTGAAACACACTGACTTGAAACCACACCTGAAAAAACTCTGAAACACACTCTGAAACACACTCTGAAACACAACTGAAACACACTGAAAAAACTCTGAAACACACACTGAAACACACTGAAAAACTCTGAAACACACTGAATCACACTGAAACACAGAGAAGCAGACAGGTGATTAAATCAAATACTGTATTTCAGGTGCTGATAAGAACATCGAGAACGACGAGCCGCTTTTCTTCAGCTACTCGTCAGATGAAGAAAAAGACGAGGACGAACCAGAGGAAGTCAGAGAGCCAGAGGCCGCCGCCTCACAGACAATCAACCCTCGTAAGAGACCTGCAGGACACACCCCCTCTGGACCTCGCTAAATGCCAAAAGGTAATGTCCAGTGTTTTATTGGTAACGGTGAAGAGAAAGCAGGAGAGGTTAAACGTTTAATGTCACAAGTCTAATTCTTTCCTCGTCTCCTCAGGTGAGGAACCTGTTAAACTCCAGACAGAGTCCGAAGTCGAGTCGTCACTGCAGTAAAAAGGATCAAACCGAGCAGCAGCGAAGGTTCGTCTGTTCTCACCCTCCTGTTTAATTATCTCCTCATACACGTAAAGGTCAGAGGTCACCAGGCAGAGCTTCAGGGTCTCAGTAACGGACGCCCAAACTCACTGATCAGAGATTGTTCAAACTGAGGCTGACAAGAAGTAAGTTATGAAAAATAATAAGTTTAAAAGGTGAACCTGGTGTTGCAGAGGTGGAGGGTTCTGGTCTGGACGAGGAGACGCTGTCCCGGCTGGTGGAGGTGCTGAGTGTCGGAGACGTTCCCTGGAGGAAACTGGCGGAGAAGCTGGGGATGATGACGCTGACTCACCTGTACCAGGACAGTCCGACACCCTGCCATCACCTGCTGCAGCACTACAAGGTAACCAATCAGAGAGAGGGGAGAGATGGGGGGAGAGAGGGAGAGAGGAAACATGGACCAGCATCCATCTTGGGTCAAAACCAGCGTTGTTTACCTGTAGAGATGGTTTACCTGTAGACACAGTTTACCTGATGACCTGTGTCTGTGTCTCAAGCTGGGCGGGGGTCCAGTTGAAGGTCTGGTCGAAGCTCTTCAGTCTCTCCGGTCTGTCGGAGGGAGTCCGGCTGCTCAGGAACAACGAGCTACGAGACGACAAACACAGCACAGGTGAACTGAAAACACCAGAAACACAACAGATCTGATTCTGGTTCTGATTCAAACTGCAGCTGCACTCACCTCATTTATCTTTTCTGTCCAATCAGACGCCACGGTCGACAGCGGATTCGGCAGCCAGCCAATGGAAGAAGAGGAGCCGTCTGTGGCCAATCAGTGACGAACAGGAAGTGCAGAGCAGCTTCGTTAGCGTCTTCTCATCCTGCAGGAACCGGGATTCTGCAGAACTGGACTTAAACCTGCAGACTCTCATCCAGCAGAGACTGACGCTGGTTTATTCTCAGCAGAGTGAGATGTTCGTTTACCTGCAGAGGAGATGAAAGCTGCGTTTCAGACGGAGAGGAAGGTCGGACATTTATGACACAGTGTCGGTGGTTTGGTTTTCCCATTAGTCTGACTGGGCCTTACAAAAACATATTAATGTCAGAGAATTCACAGGTTTTCAAAAATACTGAAAATTTAAGAGGTTGAGGACAAATATTTTAAAAAGCTTTTAAAACTGAATTTGTTGAAAATAAAAGTACAAACAGCAGATTTACAATAAGGATGTATCATAGATATTAAAGTGTTTTCTTGTTTCATAAAATGTGTCCGTTTAGTTTGATTTCAGTTTTCAGCTTCTTCACGTTTTTCATTAATTTATATTTTGTTTTTCTTGTAAGTATTTCTGTGTTTTGGATGATGTCTGATGGACAACCTGGGGTCCTTAAGTTTCACCTAACGACACCTTGAAAGTTTTAAAATTTGCCCTCCAGGACAAACTTCCAGTATAAGCCAAATGCTGCAGATTTTTTTTCTGACAATGATATGTTTTGAGTAAAATCTAATCTGTTGTGTTTACACTGTGTGTCATGTGTTATCTTGTTAATTTGACAACAGGGCAGAAGAGTTGATCTGCTTTTTGTCAAAACTGGAATTTCCTATTTTCTGTCTGCTCTGGAACGCAACACATCTCACCTGTTACAGCCTGAGCTCATCAGATGTTGAAGCTCATTCATACCAGTGGGTAAAAAACTATGTTAAATGTTATGAATGACAAAAATAATAAATAGTCATTGTACCTAAAATTAAAACGTGTTTGTGATCAGTTTCACTTTAAAAGTTAAATTTCGTGTTAACTCAAAATTGACAAATCAAAATTCTGAGATACTAAGTCATTTAGGTAATATTACAACTTCATGAGATTTGTAGTGAAAATGATGGAAATTTGGTCTTTTTATATTAAAACTAGCGTTGTAACAGCAATTAATACAGTTTAGTTGGTTTTTGATGAAACTTGCTGATGATTATAAATGAAACAGAAATCAAATGTCTGTTAAACTGTTTAACCCACTAACTCAAACTCTGAAGTTCAAGCGAAGAAAAATTGATTGAAAATAGCTAAATATACTAAAAAATCTATTAATACTAGAGTAAAATAAAACAAATCATTTGCTAGTATAGGTTATGCTATTTCCACCAATCAGAAGCCGGAGCAGCATCAGCCGACCAATATCGACCAATCAGCGTCTGTCTGCCGACGTTTGCTGGCGTGTGTCGTCATTGACTGGTTTGCTGAAGAGGAGAGCAGAGCGGTGGAGAGACGGAGTTTGAAATCAAGTGAAAACATGGAGTAAAACCGTCGTTTGAGTCGTCGTTTCGGCCCTTTAGTTTGTTAGGAATGTGACAAACTTCATTACTGAAGAAGCCTCGGTGTTAAAATAAACTCTGGAGCTGTTTTTGTCGAACTTCAGTGAGGCTGGACGCTGAAGGTAAGGCTAATGAGCTAACAAGTTAGCAGCAAACATTAGCATTAGCATGAGAAGCAAACATCTTCTTTTGGTCTGTTTGTGTGTGTTTCCGGTCACTTTTCTTCTCTTTCTGTGTAATCCAGTCTCCTGGTCATTTAAAGTCTGTTTGTGACGGTGATTGTTTTGGGTCTTTGTAGTTTCGTGTCCGGGTCGTTGTGTGTCTCCTGGCTGTCTGGGTTTTGTGTATTTCCGAGCGTATCATAACTGTAAGGTGTATATATATGACTAGTACTTTTCTTTTAGGTACTACAAAAAAGACAAGAATATTTTTTAAGTTGTCTGAGGAGTTAGGTTGTCCATACAGATGTACTCATCTACAGTCCTGTTCAGTTTCTGTGCTTCTGGGGACCTGGCTCCATATTTTCGTTGCTGATCAAATAGAGTTGGTAGACAAACCTGTTTTTATTTGCTTGTCGACTTTTCACCTCCAGTCTGGGACTTGAAGAGAAACATGGCACTTTTCAGACACAAATGTTTGTGTTATCCGGTTTAATCAACACTGTCTATTAACGTTACAGACGTGCAGGCCTGATGATGTTTGCTAAGCTCATTATTAGCTATAGCTGCTAGCCGCTGCCTCGTTAACTTAACAGACTGCTATCGGCTAATTGCTAATAGCTAAACGGCTAACGTTTGAAACCTCTGTTGAAAACTCGGTGCTGTGTGTCACCTGGAGGAGGTGAAGACGGCACCGTTTTAATTTCTCTTTTAATTTTTATTTTCGATTAGTATCTGAGAATCGAGAAATGATTGACAGGGACAAAAATATTTGGAATTGGTGCATTATTGATCAGGAACCGTGAACCCGGCAATCACTCCCAGACTCCCTTGTCAAAGTCAGTACTTTTACGTAGCATAACACAGGAGCCGCTGGAATGCCACTGCCCACATCTATTAGTGTGTTTTATTGTGTGACTTTCAGTGGTGGAAGAAAGATTCACATTTACTGAAGTAAACGTGCCACACGATAACTGACAGACTAAGATGGAGGCAACGCTGTTTCAGCAACTCCTGTGTTCTGCTTAAATGACCGTTTTTGTCATTGGAGTCTGGTTGAGATAAAAAAAAAGTGTTTTTGACAAAACAGGCTACTTTGATGTGGACATGTGCACGTGTGTATTATTCAAAAGTTTAAAATTTAACCCCGCTGTTTCATTCACTCAGTGTTTGGTCACAGAGACGTAGTCCACGATCACAGAGAGTCTTCCTACAATGAAGAAGTTCTTTGAGACCAGGACCGAGGCCTCCAGGTAATTCGCCAACTGTCCCACACAGAACTGTTTATGTTCAGTATTCAGTTTATCAGGTAACAATAAAAGTCATTTGTAATATAAAGGCAATGCAGAAGTAATAGTAATCCATAATAGAAGTAAAAATGCATTAGAGTAGGGCATCAAAATGTTTTATTAAATAATGTGGTTGAGCTGTACTGTTGAATATTTATCTGTGTTTTTTCATGGTTAAACTGTTGATGAGGAATAGGTAGTAGTGTATTGATAACTTTCCTTTGTATGTTTCTCTTTGATTTCCTCCAGGTGTCTCCACTTCGTCCACAACATCGCCCACGATCGCAGAGACATGGTCCATGATTGGAGAGACATTGTTGAGGATGAGGGAGACATCGTTCACGATCAGAGACATTGTCCACGATTGCAGAGACCTTGTCAAAGACGAGAGAGACATTGTCCCATGCTTTGCAGAGCTCTGTGCAAGAATCGGTAGTGACACTGTGGTTCCTCGATTCGACGGCATGACCGCGATCATGGTGACATTGTCGTTGATCTCAGAGACATTGTCTGCGATCACAGAGACATCGTCGATGATCGCAGAGACTTTGTCCATAATCTCAGAGACATTGTCCGCAATCGCAGAGACATCGTCGATGATCGCAGAGACTTTGTCCATAATCTCAGAGACATTGTCCGCAATCGCAGAGACGTAGTCCACGATCACAGAGAGACATCGTCCAATGAAGAAGTTGTTTGACAACATGACAGAGGCCTCCAGGTAATTCACCAACAGCTTTACATCAACTGTCCAACACAGACATTAAGCTGTTTATGTTCAGTATTCAGTTTATCAGAAAAGTATAACCATAGAAGTAATTTGTTGTATAAAAACAAAGTATAAGTAATCTGTATTAACAGAAGTAATGTAAAAGTAATTAGCAGTATCAGAAGTGATATGCACTAGTCAATGTAATCTGTTACTAGATGTATTTTACAATAGTAAAAGTTACCTGTAAATTTCCTCCAGGTGTCACCACTTGGTCCACCACATCGTCCACGATCGGAGAGACATTGTTGAGGATGAGGGAGACATCGTCCTCGATCAGAGACATTGTCCATGACTCGTGGTGACTCGGTCCCCGATAAGTCGGCATTGCTGGCGTTCAGAGACATTGTCCATGATCAGAGACTTTGTCCATAATCTCAGAGACATTGTCCGCGATCACAGAGACGTAGTCTATGATTGCTGAGACGTTGTCCACGATTGGAGAGACATTGTTGAGGATGAGGGAGACATCGTTCACGATCAGAGACATTGTCCACGATTGCAGAGACCTTGTCAAAGATGAGAGAGACGTTGTCCATGATCAGAGACATTGTCCCATGCTTCGCAGAGCTCTGCGCAAGAATCGGTAGAGACACTGTGGTTCCTCGATTCGACGGCATGACCGCGATCATGGAGACATTTGTTGATGGTCACAGAGACACCGTCTATGATCTCAGAGACATCGTCCACGATCACAAAGACATTGTCCATGATCACAGAGACTTTGTCCATAATCTCAGAGACATTGTCCGCGATCACAGAGACGTAGTCCACGATCACAGAGAGTCTTCGTACAATGAAGAAGTTGTTTGACACCATGACAGAGGCCTTCAGGTAATTCACCAACAGCTTTACATCAACTGTCCCACACAGACATTAAGCTGTTTATGTTCAGTATTCAGTTTATCAGAAAAGTATAACCATAGAAGTAATTTGTTGTATAAAAACAAAGTATAAGTAATCTGTATTAACAGAAGTAATGTAAAAGTATTCAGCAATATCAGAAGTAAGATGTAATAGACAGAGTAATCTGTTACTAGATGTAGTTTACAATAGTAAAAGTTATCTGTAAATTTCTTCCAGGTGTCATCACTTGGTCCACAACATCGTCCTTGATCGCTGAGACGTCGTCCATGATCGGAGAGACATTGTTGAGGATGAGGGAGACATCGTCCTCGATCAGAGACATTGTCCATGACTCGTGGTGACTCGGTCCCCGATAAGTCGGCATTGCTGGCGTTCAGAGACATTGTCCATGATCAGAGACTTTGTCCATAATCTCAGAGACATTGTCCGCGATCACAGAGACGTAGTCTGCAGTCACTGAGTCCTCATATAATGAAAAAGGTACAAAAAAATGTATTTCTATTTTTAAAAAAACAGATCAATAAAATCTAAATCTAAACTGAAGGCTAAAATGTTCCAGTAGAGCAAAGCATCAAATATGTCAAAAAAATATCATTGTGTAGTAAAGCATAAAATGTCACATTATACTAAGGCATGTAAAACCATCAGATTTTGTGGTTCAGCTGTAATGTTGTTATCTATGTTTTCATGGTTAAACTGTCGATGAGGAATAGGTAGTAGTGTATTGATAACTTTCCTTTGTATGTTTCTCTTTGATTTCCTCCAGGTGTCTCCACTTCGTCCACAACATCGCCCACGATCGCAGAGACATGGTCCATGATTGGAGAGACATTGTTGAGGATGAGGGAGACATCGTTCACGATCAGAGACATTGTCCACGATTGCAGAGACCTTGTCAAAGACGAGAGAGACATTGTCCCATGCTTTGCAGAGCTCTGTGCAAGAATCGGTAGAGACACTGTGGTTCCTCGATTCGACGGCATGACCGCGATCATGGTGACATTGTCGTTGATCTCAGAGACATTGTCTGCAATCACAGAGACATCGTCGATGATCGCAGAGACTTTGTCCATAATCTCAGAGACATTGTCCGCAATCGCAGAGACGTAGTCCACGATCACAGAGAGACATCGTCCAATGAAGAAGTTGTTTGACAACATGACAGAGGCCTCCAGGTAATTCACCAACAGCTTTACATCAACTGTCCAACACAGACATTAAACTGTTTATGTTCAGTATTCAGTTTATCAGAAAAGTATAACCATAGAAGTAATTTGTTGTATAAAAACAAAGTATAAGTAATCTGTATTAACAGAAGTAATGTAAAAGTAATTAGCAGTATCAGAAGTGATATGCACTAGTCAGTGTAATCTGTTACTAGATGTATTTTACAATAGTAAAAGTTACCTGTAAATTTCCTCCAGGTGTCACCACTTGGTCCACCACATCGTCCACGATCGGAGAGACATTGTTGAGGATGAGGGAGACATCGTCCTCGATCAGAGACATTGTCCATGACTCGTGGTGACTCGGTCCCCGATAAGTCGGCATTGCTGGCGTTCAGAGACATTGTCCATGATCAGAGACTTTGTCCATAATCTCAGAGACATTGTCCGCGATCACAGAGACGTCGTCTATGATTGCTGAGACGTTGTCCACGATTGGAGAGACATTGTTGAGGATGAGGGAGACATCGTTCACGATCAGAGACATTGTCCACGATTGCAGAGACCTTGTCAAAGACGAGAGAGACATTGTCCCATGCTTTGCAGAGCTCTGTGCAAGAATCGGTAGAGACACTGTGGTTCCTCGATTCGACGGCATGACCGCGATCATGGTGACATTGTCGTTGATCTCAGAGACATCGTCCACGATCACAGAGACATTGTCGATGATCGCAGAGACTTTGTCCATAATCTCAGAGACATTGTCCGCGATCACAGAGACGTAGTCCACGATCACAGAGAGTCTTCGTACAATGAAGAAGTTGTTTGACACCATGACAGAGGCCTTCAGGTAATTCACCAACAGCTTTACATCAACTGTCCCACACAGACATTAAGCTGTTTATGTTCAGTATTCAGTTTATCAGAAAAGTATAACCATAGAAGTAATTTGTTGTATAAAAACAAAGTATAAGTAATCTGTATTAACAGAAGTAATGTAAAAGTATTCAGCAATATCAGAAGTAAGATGTAATAGACAGAGTAATCTGTTACTAGATGTAGTTTACAATAGTAAAAGTTATCTGTAAATTTCTTCCAGGTGTCATCACTTGGTCCACAACATCGTCCTCGATCGCTGAGACGTCGTCCATGATCGGAGAGACATTGTTGAGGATGAGGGAGACATCGTCCTCGATCAGAGACATTGTCCATGACTCGTGGTGACTCGGTCCCCGATAAGTCGGCATTGCTGGCGTTCAGAGACATTGTCCATGATCAGAGACTTTGTCCATAATCTCAGAGACATTGTCCGCGATCACAGAGACGTAGTCTGCAGTCACTGAGTCCTCATATAATGAAAAAGGTACAAAAAAATGTATTTCTATTTTTAAAAAAACAGATCAATAAAATCTAAATCTAAACTGAAGGCTAAAATGTTCCAGTAGAGCAAAGCATCAAATATGTCAAAAAAATATCATTGTGTAGTAAAGCATAAAATGTCACATTATACTAAGGCATGTAAAACCATCAGATTTTGTGGTTCAGCTGTAATGTTGTTATCTATGTTTTCATGGTTAAACTGTCGATGAGGAATAGGTAGTAGTGTATTGATAACTTTCCTTTGTATGTTTCTCTTTGATTTCCTCCAGGTGTCTCCACTTCGTCCACAACATCGCCCACGATCGCAGAGACATGGTCCATGATTGGAGAGACATTGTTGAGGATGAGGGAGACATCGTTCACGATCAGAGACATTGTCCACGATTGCAGAGACCTTGTCAAAGACGAGAGAGACATTGTCCCATGCTTTGCAGAGCTCTGTGCAAGAATCGGTAGTGACACTGTGGTTCCTCGATTCGACGGCATGACCGTGATCATGGTGACATTGTCGTTGATCTCAGAGACATTGTCTGCGATCACAGAGACATCGTCGATGATCGCAGAGACTTTGTCCATAATCTCAGAGACATTGTCCGCAATCGCAGAGACGTAGTCCACGATCACAGAGAGACATCGTCCAATGAAGAAGTTGTTTGACAACATGACAGAGGCCTCCAGGTAATTCACCAACAGCTTTACATCAACTGTCCAACACAGACATTAAACTGTTTATGTTCAGTATTCAGTTTATCAGAAAAGTATAACCATAGAAGTAATTTGTTGTATAAAAACAAAGTATAAGTAATCTGTATTAACAGAAGTAATGTAAAAGTAATTAGCAGTATCAGAAGTGATATGCACTAGTCAATGTAATCTGTTACTAGATGTATTTTACAATAGTAAAAGTTACCTGTAAATTTCCTCCAGGTGTCACCACTTGGTCCACCACATCGTCCACGATCGGAGAGACATTGTTGAGGATGAGGGAGACATCGTCCTCGATCAGAGACATTGTCCATGACTCGTGGTGACTCGGTCCCCGATAAGTCGGCATTGCTGGCGTTCAGAGACATTGTCCATGATCAGAGACTTTGTCCATAATCTCAGAGACATTGTCCGCGATCACAGAGACGTAGTCTATGATTGCTGAGACGTTGTCCACGATTGGAGAGACATTGTTGAGGATGAGGGAGACATCGTTCACGATCAGAGACATTGTCCACGATTGCAGAGACCTTGTCAAAGATGAGAGAGACGTTGTCCATGATCAGAGACATTGTCCCATGCTTCGCAGAGCTCTGCGCAAGAATCGGTAGAGACACTGTGGTTCCTCGATTCGACGGCATGACCGCGATCATGGAGACATTTGTTGATGGTCACAGAGACACCGTCTATGATCTCAGAGACATCGTCCACAATCACAAAGACATTGTCCATGATCACAGAGACTTTGTCCATAATCTCAGAGACATTGTCCGCGATCACAGAGACGTAGTCCACGATCACAGAGAGTCTTCGTACAATGAAGAAGTTGTTTGACACCATGACAGAGGCCTTCAGGTAATTCACCAACAGCTTTACATCAACTGTCCCACACAGACATTAAGCTGTTTATGTTCAGTATTCAGTTTATCAGAAAAGTATAACCATAGAAGTAATTTGTTGTATAAAAACAAAGTATAAGTAATCTGTATTAACAGAAGTAATGTAAAAGTATTCAGCAATATCAGAAGTAAGATGTAATAGACAGAGTAATCTGTTACTAGATGTAGTTTACAATAGTAAAAGTTATCTGTAAATTTCTTCCAGGTGTCATCACTTGGTCCACAACATCGTCCTCGATCGCTGAGACGTCGTCCATGATCGGAGAGACATTGTTGAGGATGAGGGAGACATCGTCCTCGATCAGAGACATTGTCCATGACTCGTGGTGACTCGGTCCCCGATAAGTCGGCATTGCTGGCGTTCAGAGACATTGTCCATGATCAGAGACTTTGTCCATAATCTCAGAGACATTGTCCGCGATCACAGAGACGTAGTCTGCAGTCACTGAGTCCTCATATAATGAAAAAGGTACAAAAAAATGTATTTCTATTTTTAAAAAAACAGATCAATAAAATCTAAATCTAAACTGAAGGCTAAAATGTTCCAGTAGAGCAAAGCATCAAATATGTCAAAAAAATATCATTGTGTAGTAAAGCATAAAATGTCACATTATACTAAGGCATGTAAAACCATCAGATTTTGTGGTTCAGCTGTAATGTTGTTATCTATGTTTTCATGGTTAAACTGTCGATGAGGAATAGGTAGTAGTGTATTGATAACTTTCCTTTGTATGTTTCTCTTTGATTTCCTCCAGGTGTCTCCACTTCGTCCACAACATCGCCCACGATCGCAGAGACATGGTCCATGATTGGAGAGACATTGTTGAGGATGAGGGAGACATCGTTCACGATCAGAGACATTGTCCACGATTGCAGAGACCTTGTCAAAGACGAGAGAGACATTGTCCCATGCTTTGCAGAGCTCTGTGCAAGAATCGGTAGTGACACTGTGGTTCCTCGATTCGACGGCATGACCGCGATCATGGTGACATTGTCGTTGATCTCAGAGACATTGTCTGCGATCACAGAGACATCGTCGATGATCGCAGAGACTTTGTCCATAATCTCAGAGACATTGTCCGCAATCGCAGAGACGTAGTCCACGATCACAGAGAGTCTTCATACAATGAAGAAGTTGTTTGACACCATGACAGAGGCCTTCAGGTAATTCACCAACAGCTTTACATCAACTGTCCAACACAGACATTAAGCTGTTTATGTTCAGTATTCAGTTTATCAGGTAACAATAAAAGTCATTTGTAATATAAAAGCAATGCAGAAGTAATAGTAATCCATAATAGAAGTAAAAATAGTAGTAGTCCATGATCACAGAGTCCTCATATAATGAAGGTATAAAAATATTTTTATTTTTGTTTAAAAAGATAGATCAATAAATTATTTCTGAAACTTCACATCAACAATTTAATCAGTTGTTAAAATACACTCTGGAAAGAGACACTTGAACTGTCTCTCAAATGTCACAGAGCTAACAACAACAACGTAACAGAACTAATAACATCAGAAAAGTATGATCATAGAAGTAATTTGTAACATAATTAATAACATTAGAAGAAAGATGTAATTGTCAAAGTTATCTATAGTATAAGAGTAGTTTGCAGTTTGTAATGTCGTTTGCATTAGTTAAAGTTATCTGTGACTTAAGAAGTAATATGTAATAATTTAATATGTAATGGTGAAAAGGTTATAGTAAAAATAATCTGTAATAGTAAAGTAACGCAGAAGTAATAGTAATCTAAACTGAAGGTAAAAATGTTGCAGTATAGGAAAGTATCAAAAATGTTTGAAAAATAAATCATACTACAGTAAGGTTTTACTAATGTCCAAAAAAATGTCATAGTAATGTAAGGCGTCAAAAATGGTTAAAAAATGTCATAATATAATAAGTGATGATATATTTACTCAGTTATGAAAATATAATATAAATATAAGAGATAATTGAATGGTCTGTCAAATGTCACAGAGCCTAAACAACAACAACATTACAGTAATAAACAGTTCTGAGGTGATTGCATCAGAAAGGTGTAATAATAAAAGTAATCTATAACATAAAAATAATGTAAATGCTGTATTAGTAACCTGTATTAATAGTAATGTAATTTCAAAGTTATCACTAATATCAGAAGAAAGATGTAATAGTCTGTTTTTTGCTCTTTGATTTCCTCCAGGTGTCACCACTTCGTCCACAACATCATCCATGATCTCAAAGATGTCGTCCATGATCGGACATTGTTGAGGATGAGGGAGACAACATTCACAATCACGGACATTGTAGAGACCTGCGCAAGAATTGGCAGAGACTGTGGGCACTGATTCGACAGCTTCTCCTGTGATTAGAGACCTTGTTGATCTTGATGATCACAGAGACACTGTCTAGAGAGACATCATCTAAACCTTGGTATTTAATGAAGTTAGAACTGAATATAATAAGAACTGATTAATTGTTTTCAGGTCTTTTGTTTTGCTCAGTCAACAGTAATTACTATTAATGTCATAGTAAGGCATCAGAAATGTCACAAAAATGTGATGGTATAGTAAGTCGTCCAGAAATGGCATAGTATAGTAAGGTGTCAAAAGGTTATGAAAATGTAATGTAATTACACGGTGTCAAAAACGGTCAAAAAATGTCAGAATATAGTGTGACGTCAAACAATTTCATAGTATAGTATGGCGTCAAAAATGGTCAAAAAATGTCAGTATGGTGTCAAAGACAGTCAAAAAATGTCATAGTATAGTATGGCGTCAAAAACAGTCAAAAAATGTCATCGTATAGTATGGCATCAAAATATGTCATCGTATAATATGGCGTCAAAAACTGTCATCGTATATTATAGCATCAAAAACAGTTAAAAATTGTCATAGTATAATATAGTGTCAAAAACGGTTAAAAAATGTCAGTATAGTATAGCATCAAAAACGGATAAAAAATGTCATAGTATAATATAGCATCAAAAAATGTCACTGTATAGTATGGCGTCAAAAACAGTCAAAAAATGTCATCGTATAGTATGGCATCAAAATATGTCATAGTATAATATAGTGTCAAAAACAGTTAAAAAATGTCATAGTATAGTATAATATAGCATCAAAATATGTCATCGTATAATATGGCGTCAAAAACTGTCATCGTATATTATAGCATCAAAAACAGTTAAAAATTGTCATAGTATAATATAGTGTCAAAAACGGTTAAAAAATGTCAGTATAGTATAGCATCAAAAACGGATAAAAAATGTCATAGTATAATATAGCATCAAAAAATGTCACCGTATAGTATGGCGTCAAAAACAGTCAAAAAATGTCATCGTATAGTATGGCATCAAAATATGTCATAGTATAATATAGTGTCAAAAACAGTTAAAAAATGTCATAGTATAGTATAATATAGCATCAAAATATGTCATCGTATAATATGGCGTCAAAAACTGTCATCGTATATTATAGCATCAAAAACAGTTAAAAATTGTCATAGTATAATATAGTGTCAAAAACGGTTAAAAAATGTCAGTATAGTATAGCATCAAAAACAGATAAAAAATGTCATAGTATAATATAGCATCAAAAAATGTCACCGTATAGTATGGCATCAAAAACAGTCAAAAAATGTCACCGTATAGTATGGCGTCAAAAACAGTCAAAAAATGTCATCGTATAGTATGGCATCAAAATATGTCATCGTATAATATGGCGTCAAAAACTGTCATCGTATATTATAGCATCAAAAACAGTTAAAAATTGTCATAGTATAATATAGTGTCAAAAACGGTTAAAAAATGTCAGTATAGTATAGCATCAAAAACGGATAAAAAATGTCATAGTATAATATAGCATCAAAAAATGTCACCGTATAGTATGGCGTCAAAAACAGTCAAAAAATGTCATCGTATAGTATGGCATCAAAATATGTCATAGTATAATATAGTGTCAAAAACAGTTAAAAAATGTCATAGTATAGTATAATATAGCATCAAAATATGTCATCGTATAATATGGCGTCAAAAACTGTCATCGTATATTATAGCATCAAAAACAGTTAAAAATTGTCATAGTATAATATAGTGTCAAAAACGGTTAAAAAATGTCAGTATAGTATAGCATCAAAAACAGATAAAAAATGTCATAGTATAATATAGCATCAAAAAATGTCACCGTATAGTATGGCATCAAAAACAGTCAAAAAATGTCACCGTATAGTATGGCGTCAAAAACAGTCAAAAAATGTCATCGTATAGTATGGCATCAAAATATGTCATCGTATAATATGGCGTCAAAAACTGTCATCGTATATTATAGCATCAAAAACAGTTAAAAATTGTCATAGTATAATATAGTGTCAAAAACGGTTAAAAAATGTCAGTATAGTATAGCATCAAAAACGGATAAAAAATGTCATAGTATAATATAGCATCAAAAAATGTCACCGTATAGTATGGCGTCAAAAACAGTTAAAAAATGTCATAGTATAGTATAATATAGCATCAAAATATGTCATCGTATAATATGGCGTCAAAAACTGTCATCGTATATTGTAGCATCAAAAACAGTTAAAAATTGTCATAGTATAATATAGCATCAAAAAATGTCACCGTATAGTATGGCATCAAAAACAGTCAAAAAATGTCACCGTATAGTATGGCGTCAAAAAACAGTCAAAAAATGTCATCGTATAGTATGGCATCAAAATATGTCATCGTATAATATGGCGTCAAAAACTGTCATCGTATATTATAGCATCAAAAACAGTTAAAAATTGTCATAGTATAATATAGTGTCAAAAACGGTTAAAAAATGTCAGTATAGTATAGCATCAAAAACAGATAAAAAATGTCATAGTATAATATAGCATCAAAAAATGTCACCGTATAGTATGGCATCAAAAACAGTCAAAAAATGTCATCGTATAGTATGGCATCAAAATATGTCATAGTATAATATAGTGTCAAAAACAGTTAAAAAATGTCATAGTATAGTATAATATAGCATCAAAATATGTCATCGTATAATATGGCGTCAAAAACTGTCATCGTATATTATAGCATCAAAAACAGTTAAAAATTGTCATAGTATAATATAGTGTCAAAAACGGTTAAAAAATGTCAGTATAGTATAGCATCAAAAACAGATAAAAAATGTCATAGTATAATATAGCATCAAAAAATGTCACCGTATAGTATGGCGTCAAAAACAGTCAAAAAATGTCATCGTATAGTATGGCATCAAAATATGTCATCGTATAATATGGCGTCAAAAACTGTCATCGTATATTATAGCATCAAAAACAGTTAAAAATTGTCATAGTATAATATAGTGTCAAAAACGGTTAAAAAATGTCAGTATAGTATAGCATCAAAAACGGATAAAAAATGTCATAGTATAATATAGCATCAAAAAATGTCACCGTATAGTATGGCGCCAAAAACAGTCAAAAAATGTCATCGTATAGTATGGCATCAAAATATGTCATAGTATAATATAGTGTCAAAAACAGTTAAAAAATGTCATAGTATAGTATAATATAGCATCAAAATATGTCATCGTATAATATGGCGTCAAAAACTGTCATCGTATATTATAGCATCAAAAACAGTTAAAAATTGTCATAGTATAATATAGTGTCAAAAACGGTTAAAAAATGTCAGTATAGTATAGCATCAAAAACAGATAAAAAATGTCATAGTATAATATAGCATCAAAAAATGTCACCGTATAGTATGGCGTCAAAAACAGTCAAAAAATGTCATCGTATAGTATGGCATCAAAAAATGTCATAGTATGGTGTCAAAAACTGCTAAAAAATGTAGTATAGGATGGCGCCAAAAATGTTGAAAAAGTCATTGTATAGTGTTGAGTCTCAGTCAAAATGGTGGAAGAGACCAAATTGTTTCCTTTGTTCCACAGACAAATGAAAGCTGCTGAAGTTCTTAGCTCTTCTTTTTCCCATGGATTAACTAACATAACTGGACTTCATTTACTTTACCTTGTATACCATATCATGTCTAAGCATCGGATGCACCTTTGTCAGTGTTTGTATTGATTTCATTCAGCATGTTACTTAAGCTTTGTATATTTACAGGCAGGTCACTGAGTAATGTTAACATGTTGATACATGACTTTGTATTGCATGCAACTTGCAAACCTCCCCTTTCAACTTTTGTTTTCCACAGATACTCACACACAAATATTCACTCAGTGTTTTTGATATTTGTTCCAATAAACTTTTCTGAACAGTGAATGTTTTGCTGGTCTGTTTAATGAAAATGAATATTGCTAACCTCTCTTCTGCAGAACTCCAAATCCTTCAACTATTGCTAACTATTGATAGGGTAATTTTGGTTGTAGTTATTAAATTAATTATTATGTAAAATTCCAAAATGAGTTACCAAACGTTAGGATGGTGATGATATGAACTTGCACTAGGGCTAGGGTTATGGTATTTAACCACTTTTAGCCAAAGATTAGGATTAGGATTATTAGGATTAGGGTTAGGGTTACAACTTTTAGCCAAAAGTTAGGGTTAGGGTTATGACTTTTAGCTGCTTGTAACCAGAGGTTAGGGTTAGGGTTAGGGTTACGATTTTTAGCCGCTTGTAACCAGAGGTTAGGGTTAGGGTTACAGCTTTTAGCTGCTTGTAGCCAGAGGTTAGGGTTAGGGTTACGACTTTTAGCCGCTTGTAGCCAGAGGTTAGGGTTAGGGTTAGGGTTATGACTTTTAGCCGCTTATAGCCAGAGGTTAGGGTTAGGGTTACGGCTTTTTAGCTGCTTGTAGCCAGAGGTTAGGGTTAGGGTTACAGCTTTTAGCTGCTTGTAGCCAGAGGTTAGGGTTAGGGTTAGGGTTATGACTTTTAGCCGCTTATAGCCAGAGGTTAGGGTTAGGGTTATGACTTTTAGCCGCTTATAGCCAGAGGTTAGGGTTAGGGTTATATGACTTTTAGCCGCTTATAGCCAGAGGTTAGGGTTAGGGTTATGACTTTTAGCCGCTTATAGCCAGAGGTTAGGGTTAGGGTTATGACTTTTAG
>NW_026116317.1:0-7500 GCF_001640805.2 Lates calcarifer
GAGAGAGAGAGAGAGAGAGACAGCTGAGAGAGAGAGAGACAGCTGAGAGAGAGACAGCTGTAAACTCAGGTTTACACTTTAATTAGAACAGAATATCCAACAGGACAGAACAGGACAGAAAAGGACAGAAAAGGACAGACTCCACAGCAGCAGTGGAGTTTAATGTTAAACTGATACAGACAACAGAGAACTGAATCCAAACTGTTGCTTGTGTAAATTCAGTGAGTGAATCAGGTCCTGATGAAACCAGTTCCTGCTGGTTTTCAGGCTAAGACATGTTTCTTCAGAGGTCAGTGAACGCAGCATCTCGCCCCCCCCCCACAGGTTAAAGTGAGAGCACAGATCGACACCTGGCTCAGCTGAGCCGCCGAGCGTCAGGTTACCTGGTTGTGAATGAGGCAGTGATCTGTGCTCTGGACGTCAGCCAGTCTCTGATCACAGGTGACACAGGTAACCTGATGACTGACAGCTCACAGGTGAGGCTGCGCAGTGAAAGTGAGGAGGCTCTATAAATAGAGAGGTTTCCCTCTCTGTCCACCGCGGTGATAATCAGCAGCCGTTACCTGCTCACGTCACTGGAGTCGGTGATCCTGAAAATCCAGCAGGGATCAGGCTCTGTGAGCTGCAGAGGATCATGGGAAACTGTAATAACGCTGCACGTGGACTTTCTGAGGAGCCTCAGAGTCAAAGGTTAGCTCAGGTTAAAGTGAATGATGAACCAACGTCTCTGTAACGGAGCGTGTGAAGCCGTCACCTCAGCCAGCTGATTCCTGCTGTGGACGAAGGAGACGATGTGATTGGACGGCTGCAGCCGTGGGCACAGACTAATTTCTGGTGTAATGTTTTAGTTTGGAGGGCGAGGAGCCGGTGGGCGGCCGTGGCCTTAATTACTGTTGTTGCCTGTGTCACAGCAGCGATGACAGCTTCCTGTTGTCGTGCTGTTCCCCCTGTGGAGACCCCCCCCCCACACACACACACACACCTCTGACTGGTTTATAATTCATGTTCCTGCAGGTTAAAGCAGCGATCTGATGCCTCAGTAACACAAGCAGCAGTTTATCACAAACACAACCTGACACAGGAAACGCTGCACTGAACTGAAGCTGAGCGACGTCAGCAGCTGAAACTGAAACAGTTCAGTTTTATTGAGTCCTCCTCCTCCTCCTGTCGTCAGTGTTCATGTTCAGGTAAATCACCTGTCTGACTGACATACCTGCAGCTCCTGGATCTGCAGCTCAGACATGTGAACCATCATGTTGTTGTTTCTGAGACCTGCAGAGACCAGGACCCACATCTGGATCCAGGGTCTGTTTGAGACCTGAGTCCAGTTCTGGGACCTGGATCTTTAAAAAATGGCTCATTGTGGAGGTGGAGAAGCAAAGTGAGCTGGTCATCGAAACAGAGACGGAGAAAAACTGTCTGCTTTAACTGGCTGCTGTCTATGAAACTGGTCCTCGGTGAACCTGGTCCTGAATCTGGTCTTCTGAAAAGCTGCAGTGGGATCTGGTGGAACTAAAACTTAACTAATTTGTGAGCTCAAGACATTTTCAGGTTTTATTCTCCGACATAAAATGGGTCAGTAAATCCCCCACTCCTGATGTTTGAAGCTTTTACGTGTCTTAAAAAAGGCGGTTGCTAACGAGTGTCTAAATGAGACTACAGAGGTTGTCGGGGACGTTAACATGAAAACCCATCTACTCACCAGTCCACCTTTACAGCCTCGTTGTGTTTCTACTCACGCTCTTTCAAACTCTCACTAACTTTCTAAGAAGAAACTCAGTGAAAAAATCCCATTGGCTATTTCTGTGGAGGGAACCAGAGTGATGCTAATGCTAACCTCTGGGTCACTGCGCTTCTCTAATACTACATAGCTAATGTTAGCCTGAACAGCTATTTACTAGTAAACCTGCGTTCAGTCCTTTACTCACCGACAGCTGCCTGCAGAGGTAGAAAACAACATCGATGTTTGTTTTTATTTCTATCACTTCCATTCCGCTTCTGAAGTTAGCATGCTAACCAGCTAACCCCGGACTGTCTCGTTACTTTCCGATAGCGACTCACTGAAGCAGCTGCTCAGACAAAATATTCTAACTTTTGTATTGTAAACACAACGATTGTTTAAACTCTCCACCACTTTCTCCCGTGAAGAAAAGACGTTCAACAGCAGAGAAAACGTACAAACAGCCGTCTGAACGACAGTCAGAGGGTGGTGGTCCAGTAGTTCTGTGGGTGTAAGTTTATTATCAGTGGTCTAACTGGTTTTTGCGTCCAACAGCCTCAGAAGAGTTTTCAGGGGGTCAGGCTCCTCTCTGCGTCCGTCATGGACACGTTTTTCCGCCGTCACTTTAAGAGGAAGGAGGCTGCTCTGCCGGTGGATGTGGAGGCCACTTCCTGCCGCCAGCGGAGGCCCAGTGTGGCTGTCCCGACCAGTAAGGCTCGCCGCAGGTCCAGTGTGGGCCTTCCTTCCTCCACCCTGACCCAGCGGCGGCGGTCCAGCGTCCAGCTGCAGGGGGGGCTGCCGTGCGCGGGTGGGGGGCGTTTGGCGAAGGCGTCCAGACACAACAGGTGGGTGGGGAACGCTCGCAGGCGGTCCAGCACCACCACCCCCAGCGTCAACCCGAGGTTCGCCGTGTCCCGGAAGAAGACGGGGAAGCTGCGGACCATCGACACCCACCTGCTGGGGCCGTCCATGCTGCTGGCCAGTCTGATCCAGATGGCCGAGGAGGAGGAGGAGGGGCTACCTGCCGGGGAGCAGCAGGTGGAGGTGAGGGGTGGGGCCAACAACAGGAGGATGTTCTCACGCTCCAGCAGCCTCCACTCAGATGGAGACAACGACAGCAGCGATTACACCAGCGACAGCCAATCAGAGAGCAGCCAGGTGTCGGAGGCGGAGCAGCTGGCGGAGGAGGAGGACGATGCCTCCTGGTCTCTTGATCGGCACCTCTCTCCCTCCTCCACCCCCTCCTCCTCCTCTGCCCAGGAGGTGATGAGGAGGACGCCCCAGCTGGCGTCGACATCGCGGCCCCTGATCCGGGCCCCTCGCTGCCTCCGGAGGAACTCCTCTCAGGTGTTCACAGGTGACTCTGCTCCTCACTGCCGATACCGCGCCTCCAGCCAGAGGAGGAGGAGGAGGATCTCCACCATCTCCAAGGCTGGGAGCCCCTGGCCTGGGAGAGGCCCCCCGCTGCCCAGCCGCAGGAGCTCAGTCTACTACCTCAACCACCCGGCCTTCTACAGGGGCCCCGGGGCCCTCAGCCCGCTGGGGCCCACTGCTACGACTCCCGCCTGGAGAGTTGGAGTGCCTTCCTGCTGTATGTAGCCCGGAGTTAGCCGTTAGCTCAAGTTACTGAGAAACACACTTCACATTTATTAAACATTTAAACTGAGCTTTTCTTCCTTCATTACAACATGTGTCAGGAGGAGCTGTTTGTGAAGGAAATAATGAGTGTATGGGTGGAGTAAAGGTTCAGTATCTCTCTGTTTGCACCTGTTGCTGTGTGGGTCGGAGACAGGAAGGACAGGTGACACACCTGCAGCATGAAACATACCCCACATGAATAAATGACACAAACATCCTCTGTGGAGCTGAGGCTCATTAGCAGCTCACACCAACAACCACACCACTCAGCAGCTGTTTCTAAGGTTAATGAATGTGTTTGTGTGGATGCCTGAGCAGGAGACTGAGATCTCACAGCAGAGCCCACAGTTCACTGACGGTCTGACTCAGCCTGCAATAAAACACCTGTAGCTTCACCAGGGTCAAAGATCTGCACAGAGAAACTCATCACTGACACACAGGAGAAAATAACACGACAAAAGACTCGTTTATTTATTCACTTATAAGACATGAATAAATCCGTGCTCTGTGGTCCTGTGTTTTCAGGAAAGCCATTGCGAAGTCGGGTCTGCAGCACGCGGGGACTCAGCCCAACGTCTCGACATCAGGACCGAGTGAGTCGCTGCAGGAACCCAACAGCACCGTGGACTGGAGCGTGAGTCACTTTCACTTCCACTAACAAACTGAATCTAAATGATCCAGAGTAAATATCTGAGAGGCAGGTAATGAAGATCACTTAGAGCCAGGGCTGTTAATTATTCAAGGATATAAATAAAAAATGAAAAGGTGGCCTCCAGGAAACATGTTATTTGTTCAGATTATCAGATGGACATCTGTTTGTTTCTGTCTGCTAACGTTAGCGTTAGCGACACAGACCAGAAAGCCTGACCTCAGAGCAGTCAAACACCTGGTCTTATTAATCAGGAGCAGCTTTGGTTCCTGACTGATCCAGTAGAAGGAAAAACAACTGACTGTTGGTTTGAAGCCTCTCAAGTCCTGGAGATTTCTGATAAAACAGACGACTGGGACAAATCCTGTTGGATGTAAATAAATCCATAAAGTCCCAGAGGAAAAGTCCAGGACTGAGTTTCTGTCTCAGTCCAGGACTCCACATCCTCATGTTTTACGACAGTTTCTCTCTCTTCACTTGTTTTAATCGATCAGTGACAGACTCTCTTCCTCTGTGCCGTAAATCCAGCTTCATTTCTCTGCAGAAATTCTCCTCAGGTGTCAGAGCTGCAGGATGAAGAGACTTTATCTGTTGTCATCTTTTACAGTGTGCAAACAACATTTACTTTATTATGAGGAGTTAAAACAGAAAAGGTTTCAGTTTCAGTGAAGAGCAATGAGTGATGTGTTCATGGAGTGTCCGTGTGTTTCCATGCCTCCAGTCTCAGCCTTGAGCTCAGATCAACAGTCAGTCAGTTTTCTGACTGTGATAATAAACAGTCAGAAACAGCAGGAAGCAGAGAGTGTAGTGCTGCAGTCACAGGAGTCACTGTCCTTCTCTGTCACAGGACAACGCTCAGTTCGGAGACCACATCTGGTTCGAGACCAGCGGCTCCGGAGACTTCTGTTATGTCGGAGAACAGTACTGCATCGCTAAGTCACTGGTGAGTCACAGCGTCCGTCATCATCATCATCATCATCATCATCATCACTCGTCCTAGTCCAGACTCTCCTGATGTCAGAAACAGCTGCATCAGTTTTAAACCTGCTGAGTCTTTCTCAGTGTTTTCATGTTTTCATGTTTTCATCCCGAACCTGAGAATCTGTTTCTTCTCGGCAGCAAAAGTCAGTGGGGAGGAAGAAATGCGCCGGCTGTAAGATTTCAGTCCACACCATGTGTATGGAGCAGCTGGAGAAGGTAAAGTCTGGATCACCTGTGGATCAACAGACTGAGTCTCTGATGATTCTCCTCTCACTGTTTCCTGTCTGTGTCATCAGATTAATTTCAGGTGCAAGCCGTCGTTCAGAGAACCAGGATCTCGAGCTGTGAGAGAGGTCAGTGTCTGAACATCGTCTGAACCTAAAGGTCAGAACAAACTCACAGGATTCTCACCTGTCAACTGTTGTGTTTCAGTCCAACGTCGTGCGACACCACTGGGTCCACAGGAGGCGTCAGACAGGGAAGTGTCGACAGTGTGGGAAGGTGAGCTGAACTCTGAACTCTGACCTTTGGCCTTTGGCCTTTGCTCAGAGAGTCTGGAGCTGCAGAGATAACTCCATCTCTCCTTCTCTCACCAACAGGGATTTCAACAGAAGTTTTCATTTCACAGTAAAGAGATCGTCGCCATCAGCTGCTCGTGGTGCAAACAGGCGGTAAGTTACAGTCTGATCACACCTGGACACACCTGAACACACCTGATCACACCTGAACACACCTGGACGCACCTGAACACACCTGGACACACCTGAACACACCACACCTGAACACACCTGATCACACCTGATCACACCTGAACACACCTAAACACACCTGGACACAACACACCTGGACGCACCTGATCACACCTGGACGCACCTGAACACACCTGGACACAACACACCTGGACGCACCTGATCACACCTGAACACACCTGGACGCACCTGAACACACCTGGACACACACACCTGGACGCACCTGATCACACCTGAACACACCTGGACGCACCTGAACACAACACACCTGAACACACCTGAACACACCTGAACACACCTGAACACACCTGGACGCACCTGAACACACCTGGACACAACACACCTGGACGCACCTGATCACACCTGAACACACCACACCTAAACACACCTGAACACACCTGATCACACCTGAACACACCACACTAAACACACCTGAACACACCTGATCACACCTGAACACACCTGAACACACCTGATCACACCTGAACACACCTGAACACACCTGATCACACCTGAACACACCTGAACACACCTAGACATCAGTCAGCAGTGAAACCTGCCACATACAGACATCATCTTATTATTAGGATCAGAATCATCACGTCCTGCTCTATAACATCATTTCAAACATTTTGTCCTCGTTAGGCCACGCCTCCTCAGAGCTGATTCACTTTAATGTTTGGTTGGAATGCGTTTCCCTCTGCAGCTGTAATAAATCAGAGTGCTGTGATCCTGAACACACCTCAGTCATTAATCCACCTTTACCTGCTTTATTTTCCCTGATGTCTCAGAGTGGACGAGACCCACTCAAACAGTGGCACCCAGGCCTCTGAAAGACACAAAGATAAATAGATAAAGACATTTGTTAATGTAAAATGCTATTTCTATATTTCTCTTTCTTTCTACATGAATCATTAAATAAACGTAGAAATAACATTTCTGTAACATTCGATCTTCAGATCTTCCTCCTCTCACTCTCCCGCTCATATTTACTGCGTCACTCAAACGCACCACTAACAGATGATCAGTGCTGCAGGTGAAGGTGTGTGTAGATCATCTCTGGTCACATGACACTTTGACTTCCTCCCTGTAGCTCATGACTGAACAGTTTGTTTGGTGGAGGTGGGCAGCTTATATAATCACTGAGAACACCTACTACTGCACCAACCCCAGGTATGACTTCATCTGTCCTGCTGCTGCAGATCCTTCTCTCACCTGCTGTAAAACCAACAGACACTGACTGAGAGAGCTCAGGTGACCGTCAGGTGACCGTCACGTGACCGTCAGGTTGTTCACCTGCAGACACTCACAACTGTTGTTTTCAGAAGCTTCCAAAGCTCCAGGTCTTTCTTCAGGACGTGCGCTGTTTGAAAACATGTGACTTCCTGTCTGTTGGTCATGTGACTTCCTGTCTGTGTCTCAGTATCACAACAAGGTGACGTGCTTCATGCTGCAGCAGATCGAGGAGTGCTGCTCCCTGGGAGCTCACGCCGCCGTCATCATCCCCCCCACCTGGATCATCAGGGTCCGCCGGCCACAGGTGACACACACACACACACACACTCACACACACTCACACTCTGATTCTCACCTCTAAACACTGACGTGTGTGTGTTTTCTCTGCAGTCGTCTCTGAAGTCCAGTAAGAAGAAGAAGAGGACGTCGCTGAAATGCAACAAGTCGAGTAAGAAAGGAGCTGAGGTGAGGAGCAGCTGCAGCTGTTGGGATGTTTTATTGATCTAAAACCATGTGTTCACTCAGGG
>NW_026116318.1:0-13467 GCF_001640805.2 Lates calcarifer
TTTAAATTGGGTGGGTAAAAATTGGGACAAGGGGATTCTGGGTGGGAGGGAGTGGAGGAGCATTTTTTTATTGGGTTTGAATAAGGAAAAGAAGGGTAACAGTGTAAATTTATTGAATATTATGCTTAGTTTGGCTAGGCAAGCTGTGTGGAACAGAAGGAATTTAATGCATTTTGAAGGGAGAAAGTTGGAAATATGGGGTCTGTTTGTTGCACGGGTGAGGGTTTATGTGTATATGATGTGGAAGTATTTAAAGAAGGATGAATTTATGATATGGTTTGTGGATGAAAGTGAGGTGATAAGGTTGGATGATGGTGGGAATTTGTTGTTAAATTTTGATGTATAGTTATGTGTGTTACTGTGTTGTTTTGATTTGGTTGCTAGCTTCTGTTGTTTGAGTAGGGGTTTGCTTTTCTTGTGTGATGTTTGTTTGAATTGAATGTGTTATTGTTTGCATATATTTTTTATAATTTAAAAAAAAAAAAAAAGCGCGCCCGATCTCGTCTGATCTCGGAAGCTAAGCAGGGTCGGGCCTGGTTAGTACTTGGATGGGAGACCGCCTGGGAATACCAGGTGCCGTAAGCTTTTTGTCCCCATCTTTTCCTGCCTATCTTACAACAGCAGAATGCCGCTTCCTCTGTAGTTGAGACAGGGCACGCCCAAACTACTTTTATTTTGCAGC
Organism: Lates calcarifer; assembly: GCF_001640805.2. NCBI lineage: Eukaryota > Metazoa > Chordata > Actinopteri > Centropomidae > Lates > Lates calcarifer. Next base: position 683 of record NW_026116318.1, read on the forward strand.
CTGTATTTCACGCTCTGTTTTGAACTTCTGTTTTATGTCACGTCGCTTTCGGCAATCGGGTATTAGGCGCTGGAAAGTCACCTCTGTAAAGTCTGCACCGCTGCCGGATGAATGAGCGCAGTCTGGGTTTTCGGCACAATGACCCAATACGTGGTCCACAAGGACGTGTGGCTCACCGATGTGCGTTTTGAGCAATTTCGGACGAAAATGGACTTGGAACAGAGCCAAATGTTTGATCAGGCCATACGGAAAATTCTTGTTGGGTGGAGTAGTTATTTCTTAGTTTTGCTGTTGACTGTTCCCCATTATTGTTGATTGCTATGTGAAATAACAGATCTGCCAGTGTTATTTTGGCACGTATAAAGGGTCTGTCTTCAGCAGCCGCTGTGGCTTACGGCCACACCACCCTGAACAGGAGGAGGAGCAGGTTGTGTGTGTGAGAGTCTGAGAGAGAAGTAGTGAGATAGAGTTTTTCCTGAGTTTTGTTTAATTTGGAGAGCTAGATCCGGCTGGGTCTTTATTTTTATTTTTCTATCGTGGGTTTTATCCCCAGACAGCATCTGCTGTTTGGGGAAATTTCCCTTTAATTTTGACTGACGGCATGGCAATGGAAAATGGATCGGAGGAACACGTGAAAGACGGAGACAAAGGAATGAGAGTCTACGAGAGGCAACTGACTTTGTTGGGGCACGTGGTGAGAGACTGTCCGACGTTTAAATGCTTCAAGTGTGGGAATCAGGGGCATTATGCGCGTGAGTGTCAGGGGACGGAGAAATGCAATGACTGTGGGGAGAAAGTGGTGTTGTGTGTATGCGGAGCATCAGCTGCGTTCAGAGGGGAAACGCGCTACTCCGATATCTCCTCCAGTCGAGAGGAGCTGGTGGAGGTGGACCTGACGGCGGAGAGGGAGGAGGAGGAGGAGCGGGCAGAGGCAGAGGCAGAGGCAGAGGGAGACCCGACGGAGGAGAGGGAGGCGGCGGAGATCGGCGGCGGTTGGATTTGGTCGCGGGAGGTTGAGGATTTGGACAGCAGCATGGAACATGCTGGCTCAGGGAAGCCTGTGATCAGCGAGGCTGCGGATGGTGAGAAAAGCCAGAGGAGCGAGGAGACTGGTGGTGGAGGGGCGGGCGGTTCAGAGGAGAGGGACGCTGATGAGTGCTCATCCCAGCGGAGCGCAGGTGGTGGTGAGCAGCGGGGAGGAGATGGACATTACTGAGGAAATGATACGACGGCTGAAAAGGAAGAAGAAAGGAAAGGAGAAGACTAATGTAAAGAAATGAGAGGCATAGAAAAAGCTCTGCTGATTTTTCTTTTTTTGTTTTTTTTTTTACATTATGAGTGCCCGCATTAAAATTTCTTCTTTTAATTGTAATGGACTGAGAGATAAAGGGAAAGCAGAGCGAGTTTTTGTTGGGCTTAATTCAGACATTCTATGTTTACAAGAGATGCACTGGACGGAGGAACTTATGGACAGAGTGAGAATGATGTGGAGGGGGGGTGTCTTTGTGAATCATGGGGGGCAAAGGGAATGTAGGGTGGCTATCTTGATTAAAGAGGGGTGTGTAAATAATGTAAAACAAGTATTTAAGGATAATAAGGGGAGGTTATTGATAATTGAGTTTGACCTGCAGAATGTGGTTTATCGTTTAATTAACGTTTATGCTCCGAATGTGGAAACGGAGAGGAGGGACTACTTTGAGAAGATGAGGGGCGTAATTAAAGGGAACAGTATAATAGTGGGGGACTTCAATGTTTGGTGCACTAGACTAGATGCCTGTAGTGTTGAAGCTTTTAAAACTGACAGTTCAAGAAAGGTGTTAAATAATATTATTTCGAGTGAAGATTTGATTGACATTTGGAGGGAAGAAAATCCTTACAAAAGGCAGGCTTCAAGAAGGCAAATAGTTCTGGGAAACATGAAGCAAAGCAGAATTGATTTTTGTTTAGTTAGAAGGAATATTTTTGGTTTGTTGGGGAAGATGAAATATGTGTTTATGGGTATGAGTGACCATGCAGTACTTTCATTTCATTTGGGGAACAATAGGGGTAGGAAGGGAGGGGGGGTATGGTGTTTAAACGCTAGCCTGTTGGAGGAGAAGGAGTACAGGAAAAACATTATTAATTGTTTAATGACTGAAAAAGGAAATCCTTTGTTCGTGGAAAATATTTGTGCATGGTGGGGAATGGTAAAGAAGAAAATAAAGATGATAAGCATAAGGTATGGTAAGAAAAGAAGCTTCTTGAGGAAGCAAAAGGAAAGGGAGTTAACAGAGAGTTTGGAAAGGGAGGAAGAAAGAATAGCTGGGGATAAGAATCAGGATAGAACAAAATTGCTGCAGTTGCAAGGTGAAATAGAGAGCTTGATGAAAGAAAAATGTATGGGTGCTGTAATAAGAAGTAAAGCAAAATATGTGGTGGAGGGGGAAAAATGCACCAAATTTTTTCTTAACTTAGAGGGGAGAAGACAGAAGAATAATTTTATTGCTGAGTTGGAAAATGAAAAAGGGGAGAGAGTGAATGACTTTGTTGGTATTTTAGAGGAAGTTGAGAGCTTTTATAAGAAATTATTCACAAAAGAAGGCATTGATCAGGAAATGTTAGACAGAATTCTGAGCAAAATTGAGGTTAAGTTGGAAAAGGAGGACAAACAAATGTGTGATGGGGAGATAACAATTGAGGAAATTAAAGTGGCGATAGAACAAGCTAAAGCTAACAAAAGTCCTGGATCGGATGGTTTAACAAATGAATTTTACAGGGCTTTTTCTGATATATTGGCACCTATACTTTTGCGAGTGTTTCAATGTATGGAAGAAAGGAAGGAGGTACCTGAGTGTATGACATTGGGGATAATAACCATCCTTTACAAGAAAAGAGGGAGTGCGTGTAGGTTGGAAAATTACAGGCCTATAAGTTTGCTAAACAGTGATTATAAAATATTAGCTAAAGTTCTAGCAAATAGAATAAAAGCGGTTGTGGGGAGCATTATTTCATGGACACAAAGTTATAGTATACTGGGGAGGGATATTACAGACACAATTTGTTCTGTAAGGGATGTAGTCAGACATATGAACAGTGTGGGTGGGATATTGCTGAGTGTAGACTTAAACAAGGCATTCGACAGAGTTGAGCATGAATATTTAATGCAGACATTAAGCAGATTTGGGTTTGGGGAAAGGATTGTATCTTGGTTAAAATTATTATATATGAATGCAAAAAGTTGTGTAAAAGTTAATGGGGTGTTGACAGAGGCTTTTGCATTGGGGAGGTCAATAAGACAGGGGTGTCCCCTATCTGCAATACTGTACAGTATTGCGGCAGAACCATTAGCATTGCTAGTAAAGCAGGACAAGAGGATTAAAAGTATTGACATCCCTTTCGGGAAAAAGAGTTTGATCTATCAGTATGCGGACGATACTAATTTTACAGTAAGAGATGTAGAGAGTGTAAGGTATGTGTTAAGGGATTTAGAAATGTACGGGAAGGCATCTGGAGCTCAAATAAATATTGAAAAATCTGAAATTATGTTTTTTGGAAATGTGGATAAAAATGAGTGTACGGTGCCCTTTAAAATTAAGGAGGATTACATAAAAATTTTGGGGATTAATATAGGATTAAAAGAGAAAGAAGCTAGAGATGTAACATGGACGGGTGTACTAAACAAGATAAAAAATACTCTGAATTTCTGGAAGCTGAGACAGTTAAAACTTAAAGGAAGAGTAATTGTGGTAAACGCGCTGTTGCTGTCAAAAATAAATTATGTCCTAGGTGCTCTAGAGATGCCAGTCTGGGTTCTAAATGATTTAAAAGATGTGGTAAGCAAGTTTTTATGGGGTGGGAAGAATGTTAGGATCTCTATGAAAACATTGATTGGTAGTGTGAGTAATGGTGGTTTGAAGCTAATGGATATAGAAACTAAATGGAGGGCATTAAGAACTAAAATGATGCAGAAGTATTTATATGGAGAGATAGACTATGGATGGAAGGTGTTTTTTAGGCAGTATTTGTTTGATAGTGGGGGATGTGGGGAGGATGGGATTTTTATGAGTTTGAAAAAGGGGTGTATGGACAAAATACCTTGCTTTTATCAGGAAGTGTTTGGTGTATGGGCTGAGTTTTTAAAAAAAGCGCGCCCGATCTCGTCTGATCTCGGAAGCTAAACAGGGTCGGGCCTGGTTAGTACTTGGATGGGAGACCGCCTGGGAATACCAGGTGCCGTAAGCTTTTTGTCCCCATCTTTTCCTGCCTATCTTGCAACAGCAGAATGCCGCTTCCTCTGTAGTTGAGACAGGGCACGCCAAAACTACTTTTATTTTGCAGCCTGTATTTCACGCTCTGTTTTGCACTTCTGTTTTATGTCACGTCGCTTTCGGCAATCGGGTATTAGGCGCTGGAAAGTCACCTCTGTAAAGTCTGCACCGCTGCCGAATGAATGAGCGCAGTCTGGGTTTTCGGCACAATGACACAATACGTGGTCCACAAGGACGTGTGGCTCACCGATGTACGTTTTGAGCAATTTCGGACGAAAATGGACTTGGAGCAGAGCCAAATGTTTGATCAGGCCATACGGAAAATTCTTGTTGGGTGGAGTAGTTATTTCTTAGTTTTGCTGTTGACTGTTAGAGAAAATCCCCATTATTGTTGATTGCTATGTGAAATAACGGATCTGCCAGTGTTATTTTGGCACATATAAAGGGTCTGTCTTCAGCAGCCGCTGTGGCTTACGGCCACACCACCCTGAGCGCGCCCGATCTCGTCTGATCTCGGAAGCTAAGCAGGGTCGGGCCTGGTTAGTACTTGGATGGGAGACCGCCTGGGAATACCAGGTGCCGTAAGCTTTTTGTCCCCATCTTTTCCTGCCTATCTTACAACAGCAGAATGCCGCTTCCTCTGTAGTTGAGACAGGGCATGCCAAAACTACTTTTATTTTGCAGCCTGTATTTCACGCTCTGTTTTGCACTTCTGTTTTATGTCACGTCGCTTTCGGCAATCGGGTATTAGGCGCTGGAAAGTCACCTCTGTAAAGTCTGCACCGCTGCCGAATGAATGAGCGCAGTCTGGGTTTTGGGCACAATGACCCAATACGTCGTCCACAAGGACGTGTGGCTCACCGATGTACGTTTTGAGCAATTTCGGACGAAAATGGACTTGGAACAGAGCCAAATGTTTGATCAGGCCATACGGAAAATTCTTGTTGGGTGGAGTAGTTATTTCTTAGTTTTGCTGTTGACTGTTAGAGAAAATCCCCATTATTGTTGATTGCTATGTGAAATAACAGATCTGCCAGTGTTATTTTGGCACGTATAAAAGGTCTGTCTTCAGCAGCTGCTGTGGCTTACGGCCACACCACCCTGAGCATCGTAGGCGGAGCAGGAAGTGTGTGTGTGTTGCAGCGGAGACACAGAGACTGAAGTGCTCTCGTTTTTTTTTTGTTTTTTTTTTTTGCATATTTCGTTTGAAAAGAAGGAGTTTATTTATTGTATAAATTAGGATTTTGTTTGAGGTGGTAATCCCCTAGCAGCTTTTGCTGTTTAGGGGAGCTCCTCTGCTTTTTGTTTGATATTCAAAGACGGGAAATATGGAGCGGAATATTAGACCGGCGAATGGAGCACGGCACGTGGAGGACGGGAACAAAGAAAAAAGAACTTATGAAAGAAGACTGACATTGTTGGCTGAGATCGATGGGGAAGATAAAATTACAATGATTGAGCTACTGAGAAGAGTGAGGGATGAGTGTGGAGAAATCATAGGTTGCAGATTCAAATCTGAGAAAGAATACGAGCTGACGATGAAAGACGAGAGAGGCAAAGAAAAGCTGTTGGATGGAGTCAACATAAAGAAAAGCAGAATAATTGGAAAGGAACTAGGAAATGATGAACTGGTGGTATCATTTCTAAATCTGCCTACTTATATTGAAGATGAGGAAATCCGGGAGAAATTAAGGGACTGGGGGGTGAAGGACATTTCACCTATTAAAAGAAGAATGTGGCCGGGAACTGACATTGCTGACGGAACGAGGTTTTTGAAGGTGAAATTTACAGAAACGGTAAAATCATTGCCCTACTCCACAAAGTTTGTGACTGCGGGAGGAATGGAACACTTTAGGGTTATACATGATGGACAAATAAAGGTATGTAGGCTATGTGTTCAGCCTGGTCACGTGGTAAGGGATTGTCCGACATTCACGTGCTTTAAGTGTGGAAAACAAGGACATTATGCACGTGAATGCACAGAAATGGGGAAATGCAGAGAATGTGGGGAAAAACAGACATTATGTGTGTGTGGAGCGTCGGCCGCATTTAGAGGGGAAGCACACTACTCTGACGTCTCCATTAACGGAGAGGAGTTGACAGAGGAGCTGACGGAAAATGGAGGAGCGGACGGGGGAGTGGTGGCGGAGGAGGAGGTACTGGTGGCGGAGGGAGATGGAGATGGAGTTGGCGGAGGAAGGATTTGGTCACTGGAGACGGTGGAGGAGGAGAGTGGACGTGAGGATGCTGCGGCAGGAACGGTGGAGGGCAGTGATGCTACTGGAGGAGAGAGGAGTCAGAAGGAGGAGGATGCGGGAGAAGGAGGAGCGAGGAAAGGACACGGACAGAGCGCTGAGGGGCGGCCCTTCCAGCTGAACATTGGGAGGGAGGAGTCGGAGGGGAGCCGGAGTGGGAGTAGTGAGGACATGGACGTGAGTGAGGAGGTTATACGGCAACTAAAGAGGAAGAAAAAAGGAAAAGAAAAGATGACTGCAAAGAAGTGAGAGGTACGATAATGGAATTGTTTTATTTTTTTCTTTTATTAATTTTTCCGAGTATGAGTGCGCATTTAAAGGTGACTTCTTTAAACTGCAATGGACTCAGAGTTCTGAGCAAAGCGGAGCAAGTCTTTTGCGCACTCAGTACGGACATTTTATGTTTACAAGAGACTCATTGGACTCAAGAAATTATGGGAAAAATGGAAAACCTTTGGAGAGGGTCTTTTTTTGTTAATCATGGGGGATGGAGGGATTGTGGGGTGGCTATTTTAATTAAAGAAGGGTGTGTAGACAATGTAAGGGAGGTATTTTCTGATGATAAAGGAAAAATTTTAGTTATTGAATTTGAGTTTCAAAATGAGCTTTTTCGTTTAATTAATGTCTATGCGCCCAATGTTGAAAAGGAAAGAAATTTTTTTTTGGGAAACTGACGGGTTTAGTTAAGGAGAATTGTTTGTTTGTGGGGGATTTTAATGTAAGGTGCTCAAGATTGGATATATGCAGCGGAGGGTCTTTTAAAAATGACAGCTCTAGAACGGCATTAAATAATATTATGTTGAGAAAAGGCAATTTTCGAGACGCCAAATGGTTCTAGGACAGCTAAAACAGAGCAGGATCGATTTGTGTTTAGTTAAAAGAGCTGTCTTGATGCATTTATCAAATATTCGATATAATTTTACAGGTTTAAGTGATCATGCTGCGATGTCTTTTCAGTTGGGTGACGGGAAGGGGGGAGGGAGAGGGGGAAAGTGGTGCCTAAATGCTAGCTTATTGGATTAGCAAGCATATAGGGAAAAAATCATTGATCTCATATTGTGGGAAAAAGGAGACTGTTTGTTCGAGGAAGATGTGTGTGCTTGGTGGGAGAGGCTTAAGGGTAAAATAAAAGAGATAAGCATAAGGTATGCTAAAAAAAGGAACTATCGGAGGAGAAAGGAGGAGTTGGAGTTAAGGGAGGAACTGGAGAAGGAGGAGGAGAGAACTGAGGAGAAGCCGACTGTGGATAAAACAAGGCTATGGAGGTTACAGTGTGAATTGGATAAAGTGGAGAGGGAGAAGTGCATGGGGGCAATAATCAGAAGCAGGGCTAAGTATGTAATAGAAGGGGAAAAGTGCAATAATTTTTTTTTAAACTTGGAGGGGAGAAAACAGAGGGGGAATGTTATTTGGGAGCTGGAAAATGAAAAAGGGGAAAAAATAAGTGATTTTGTGGGTATTTTAGAGGGGGTTTTAATGTTTTATAAGGGGCTTTTTAAGACAGAGGGAATAAACCGAAATTGTGTGAATAAGATACTGAATACGATTGAGGTAAAGCTCTCAGAGGCTGATTGCAAAATGTGTGACGAGGGGATTAAAATAGATGAAATTAGGTTAGCGATAAATCAAGCCAAAAAATACAAGAGCCCGGGGTCTGATGGTCTCACGAATGAATTCTATAAAACATTTGAGGATGTATTAGCGCCAATACTTTTAAAAGTTTTTGTATTTATGGAAGAAAAGCAGAAAGTGCCAGACTCTTTGGCACTGGGGATAATAACAATAATCTATAAGAATAAGGGAAGTCGAAATAAATTGGAGAACTACAGACTGTTAAGTTTGTTGAACAGCGACTATAAGATTTTAACAAAAATTCTTGCAAACAGAATAAAGAAAGTTGTTGGGAGCATAATCTCTACTACGCAAGGTTATAGTATGCCGAGGAGGGATATTACTGACATCATTTGTTCTGTTAGAGATGTGGTGGGGCAAATGACTAGGGATGAGGAGGGAGGGGTTTTATTAAGTGTCGATTTAAATAAAGCTTTTGATAGAGTCGAGCATGAGTATCTCTGGATGACGATGGGAAAATTTGGGTTCGGGGAAAGAATTATTGCCTGGTTAAAACTGCTGTATGGTGCGGCTAAAAGCAGGGTGAAAATAAATGGGGTGTTTACCGAAGCTTTTAATCTAGAGAGATCAATAAGACAAGGGTGCCCTTTGTCGGCGATTCTATACAGCATCTCTGCGGAGCCATTAGCAACGATGGTGAAACTGGATACAAGAATTTTGAGTATTGACATGCCATTTGGGGGGAAGAGTCTGATTCATCAGTTCGCTGATGATACTAACTTCACTGTTAAAAATATAAAAAGCGTGGATTATGTAATGGAAAATTTGAAGATATATGAGGGGGCTTCGGGTGCTAAAATTAATCTGGACAAATCTGAAATAATGCTTTTTGGAAAAGTGAGAAATGAACATTGTGTGATGCCTTTAAAAATAAAGAGCGACTATATAAGGGTCTTGGGAATAAATATAGGTTTAAAAGAGAAAGAAGCAAGAGATGTAACTTGGTCGGGGGTCATAAATAAAATTAGAAATATATTACACTTTTGGAAATTAAGAAAATTAAAATTGAAAGGGAAAGTGCTAATTGTTAATGTTTTATTGATGTCAAAGCTTTATTATGTTTTAGGTGCGCTAGATATGCCGGAGTGGGTGTTAAACGAATTAAAGAATGTTGTAAATAGTTTTTTGTGGGGGGGGACAAGGATAGCAATGAAAACTTTGATAGGTGAAAAGGATAAAGGTGGATTAAATTTGGTTGATATAGAAATGAGAAAGAAAGCGATGAGGATAAAAATGGTGCAGAAGTATCTATACGATGAGCAAGATTATGGGTGGAAATTGTTTTTCAAACAATTTCTACATGATAGTGGGGGGTGTGGAGATGAGGGGATTTTTATGAGTTTTAGGAAGAACGTATTAGGTAGGATACCATTATTTTATCAAGAGGTTTTTGGAGCGTGGGCGGGGTTTTAAGAGAAAAGCTGTTTTATGATTGTTTAAATGTCAACCAGGTTTTTAATCAACCTTTATTTTTTTAATCCTAAGATTATTTATAGGGGGAATGTGCTGCAAAGCGAGTTGTTTTATTTAGCTGGGGTGAGGCAGGTGAAGGATGTGGCGTACGAGTATGTACCGGGGCTCTTGCCGGAAAGAGCGATTTATGACTCTGTATTAGAATGGGATGAAGATGTAAGCAGAGAGAAAGTTGATAATATGTACAAAAAAGTAAAGGAGAGTCTTCCAGCAAACTGGGTCAAGCTACTTAATGGACACATAATTAAGAAAGTGAAGTGTGATATGCCGACACTTTTTATCGAGTGCGGGGGGGTTAAAAAAATTTTCAGGGAGGTAAAACTGAAACAAATATATGGTATTTTTGTTAGAGATAGTTTTAAGCCTCCTGAGGGAGAAAAAGTTTGGAGGGGTTTTGTGACTGAAATGGATGTGATGATGATGTGGAAGGATGTGGGTGTGAGATTTTTAAGTGTGGAGTGTGAAGATTTGGATTTTAAGATTAGACATAATAGGGTTTTTACTAATGTCATAATTCATCAGTTTAATAGAGAGGTAAATAGAGAGTGTGATGTATGTAAACTAAAACCTGAAACTTTGTTTCACTTATTTTGGGAGTGTGGGGAGGTGGAGGGTTTTTGTATGAAAGTTTTAAATTGGGTGGGTAAAAATTGGGACAAGGGGATTTTGGGGCGGAGGGAATGGAAGAGCATTTTTTTATTGGGTTTGAATAAGAAAAAGAAGGGTAAAAGTGTTAATTTATTGAATATTATGCTTAGTTTGGCTAGGCAAGCTGTGTGGAGCAGGAGGAATCTAATGCATTTTGAAGGAAAAAAATTGGACATATGGGCTCTGTTTGTTGCACGGGTGAGGGTTTATGTGTATATGATGTGGAAGTATTTAAAGAAGGATGAATTTATGATATGGTTTGTGGATGACAATGGCTCGTGGTTGACGTGCTGACGTACTGCGGTAAGCGTATTCCGTCACTTCCGGTTACCGGTGTTTGGAGATCATCGTTTGGTGTATACCTGTCTCAGACTAGATACTTTCTTTTTACCGACATTACTTCTATGACTTTATCACCAATTTAATCTGCACTTTCACAGTAACAGTAGTTGCTAAATCACCAACTTTCTCCACTTTCTGTGTGGTACTTTATCGAGTCACGCTATCTTCTGCTACTGATTTAGCTGAACTCCCAGCCATGGCCTCTCGCTCTCCTTCTCCCTCTCCTGCCTTCTCTTGCTCTGCGTGTCAGATGTTCAGTTACTCCTCTGCCTCGTTTAATGATAATGGTATGTGTAATAAATGTAGTCTGTTTTCTGTACTCGAGGCGAGGCTTAGCGAATTAGAGTCCCGGCTCCGCACCATGGAAACTAATTCAGCAGCTAGTGCTAAACAGCCCCCCGTAGCCGGTGCGGAGCAGCCTAGCATAGCTCCTGTTAGCATTCCCCCGGCAGTTCCCAAGCAGCCGGGAAAGCAGGCTAGCTGGGTGACTGTTCGTAAGGACAGGCGTAGCCGTAAGCAGAAGCCCACTGCTGACCACCACCCAGTTCACGTTTCTAACAGATACTCCCCGCTCAGCGACACACCCGCTAAGGAGCCAACTCTGGTGATTGGCGACTCCATTTTACGGAACGTGAAGATAGCGACTCCAGCGACCATAGTTAAATGTATTCCCGGGGCCAGAGCGGGCGACATTGAATCTTATTTAAAGCTGCTGACTAAGGATAAGCGTAGATACAATAAAATTGTTATTCACGTCGGCGCTAATGACACCCGACTACGCCAGTCGGAGGTCACTAAAGTTAATATTGACTCGGTGTGTACACTTGCAAAGACCATGTCGGACACCGTAGTTTTCTCTGGTCCCCTGCCCAATCTGACCAGTGATGACATGTATAGCCGCATGTCTTCACTCAACCGCTGGCTGTCGAGGTGGTGTCCAGAAAACGATGTGGGCTTTGTAGATCATTGGAAGAGTTTCTGGGGGAGACCTGGTCTGGTTAGGAGAGACGGCATTCATCCCACTTTTGATGGAGCATCTCTCATATCTAGAAATCTGACAGAGTTTATTAGGAAGCCAAAGCCCTGACAATCCAGAGTTCAGGCCAGGAGACAGAGCTGCAGTCTTACACGCTTCTCTGTGCCTCCTTTAGAGCAGTCACCCCTCCATTACCCCATAGAGACTGTGTCTGTCCCCCGACCATTTAAATTAACTAAATCGAAGATCAACAAAAGAGGAGTTAGTCACAATAATCTAATAAAAATCAGCACATCCACCTCAAATGTACAGCAAAATAAAATAATTAAATGCGGATTACTCAATATCAGATCTCTCTCATCCAAAGCTGTACTAGTAAATGATTTGATATCAGATCACCATCTTGATCTATTCTGTCTGACTGAAACCTGGCTGTGTCAGGATGAGTATGTTAGCCTGAATGAATCAACCCCCCCCCAGTCATATTAATACTCACATTCCCAGAGACACTGGCCGTGGAGGTGGAGTCGCAGCCATTTTCAACTCCACTTTATTAATTAACCCTAAACCTAAACTCAATTATAATTCATTTGAAAGTCTTGTTCTTAGTCTGTCCCACCCAAGGTGGAAAACATTAAAGCCAATTCTATTTGTTGTAGTGTACCGTCCTCCTGGTCCATACTCTGATTTCTTATCTGAATTTTCAGAGTTCCTGTCGAGTTTGGTTCTTAAAACAGATAAAGTTATTATTGAAGGCGACTTCAATATTCATGTTGATGTCAACAATGACAGCCTTAGCTCTGCTTTTTCCTCTTTACTAGACTGTATTGGCTTCTCTCAGTGTGTAAATAAACCCACTCACTGTTTCAGTCACACTCTCGACCTTGTTTTAGCTTATGGTATTGACATTGAACATGTAACAGTCTTCCCACAGAATCCCATTCTATCAGACCACTTCTTAATCACTTTCGACTTCATATTGCTGGATTATGTATTATCAGCAAAAAACATCCTGACTAGAAATATTTCTGATAATGCAGTAGTTAAATTCAAGGAAATGATTCCCACTAACTTAGGTCCAGTGCCTCATCTTAATTTTGCAGAAGCTACTCCCTCCCAGCTTGATCATCTTGTAGACAGTGTTGCAGACTCATTACGTACCACTTTAGATTCCATCGTCCCCCTAAAAATGAAAACAATAAAGAGAAAGAG
>NW_026116319.1:0-17959 GCF_001640805.2 Lates calcarifer
CGAGACAGGAGGACTTTCAGACGCGGGAATCACCGTGAGCAGAATCCGAGACGGCAAGACTTTCAGACGCGGGACTCACTGTGAGTTCACAGACGGGAAAATGTTTCCCCTCGGTCACGGACTGTTTCCATCCATCCCTACAGTTCATGAAAATTAGAATTGGACCAATATTCATATAAACGTGAATGAGATTTTACTTTCTCCTCTCCTTTCACTAGACAGCAGTTTTTCATTCTGAGCTTAGTGAGCGAGCAGAAGCCGAGACAGGAGGACTTTCAGACGCGGGAATCACCGTGAGCAGAATCCGAGACGGCAAGACTTTCAGACGCGGGACTCACTGTGAGTTCACAGACGGGAAAATGTTTCCCCTCGGTCACGGACTGTTTCCATCCATCCCTACAGTTCATGAAAATTAGAATTGGACCAATATTCATAGTAAAGTGGTTGAAATCTCATCTTCTCTTCTCCGTTCACTAGACAGCAGTTTTTCATTCTGAGCTTAATGAGCGAGCAGGAAGCCGAGACAGGAGGACTTTCAGACGCGGGACTCAATGTGAGTCGACAGACGGGAAAAAGATCCCCCTCGGCGGCTCACACTTTCCATACATCCCGACTGTACATGATCAATAGAATTTGACCAATATTCATATAAACGTGAATGAGATGTTACTTTCCCCTCTCCTTTCACTAGACAGCAGTTTTTCATTCTGAGCTTAGTGAGCGAGCAGAAGCCGAGACAGGAAGGACCTTCAGAACCGGTACTCGCTGTGAGCAGAAGCCGAGACAGCAGGACCTTCAGACGCTGGACTCGCTGTGAGCAGAAGCCGAGACAGGCGCACTGTCAGACGCGGGACTCACTGTGAGTCCTCAGAAGGGAAAATATCCCGGTCGGCCGCTGACCGTTTCCATACACCCAGATTATTCACAACCATTCGAATTCAACAAACATTCATATTAAAGTGGCTGAATTGTCATTTTCTCCTCTCCTTTCGCTGGAGACAGCATTTGTTAATTGTGAGCTTTATCAGCGACAGAAAGAAGTAAAACGCAGATGTTGACTCACTGGCCTCAGACTGCTGTCTATTTTGTTTATTGATGAAATGAAAGTTGATAAACATTAGATATTGAGCAGCGATACGTGGATTTTTCGGGCTTTTTCACACACTGGTCTGAAATGCAGCCTCTAAAGAAGGTCTCTCCTTTCACATGAGACAGCAGTCGTTAATTGTGAGCTTAATGAGAGAGCAGAAGCGGATACACGAAGACTTTCAGATACCATACTCAGTGTGAGTCCACAGAAGGGAAAAAGATCTCCCTCGGCCACTTTCATACACCCAGATTGTTGATGAACATTAGAATTTGACAAACACTTTTATTAAATTGGCGGAGATTTTACTTTCTCCTCTCCATTCACTAGACAGCAGTTTTTCATTCTGAGCTTAATGAGCGAGCAGAAGCCGAGACAGGAGGACTTTCAGACGCGTGACTCAATGTGAGTCGACAGACGGGAAAAAGATCCCCCTCGGCGGCTCACACTTTCCATACATCCCGACTGTACATGATCAATAGAATTTGACCAATATTCATATAAAAGTGAATGAGATTTTACTTTCCCCTCTCCTTTCACTAGACAGCAGTTTTTCATTCTGAGCTTAGTGAGCGAGCAGAAGCCGAGACAGGAAGGACCTTCAGAACCGGTACTCGCTGTGAGCAGAAGCCGAGACAGGAGGACTTTCAGACGCGGGAATCACCGTGAGCAGAATCCGAGACGGCAAGACTTTCAGACGCGGGACTCACTGTGAGTTCACAGACGGGAAAATGTTTCCCCTCGGTCACGGACTGTTTCCATCCATCCCTACAGTTCATGAAAATTAGAATTGGACCAATATTCATAGTAAAGTGGCTGAAATCTCATCTTCTCTTCTCCGTTCACTGGAGACAGCATTTGATAATTCTGAGCTTAATGAGCGAGCAGAAGCCGAGACAGGAGGACTTTCAGACGCGGGACTCAATGTGAGTCGACAGACGGGAAAAAGATCCCCCTCGGCGGCTCACACTTTCCATACATCCCGACTGTACATGATCAATAGAATTTGACCAATATTCATATAAAACTGAATGAGATCTTACTTTCCCCTCTCCTTTCACTAGACAGCAGTTTTTCATTCTGAGCTTAGTGAGCGAGCAGAAGCCGAGACAGGAAGGACCTTCAGAACCGGTACTCGCTGTGAGCAGAAGCCGAGACAGGAGGACTTTCAGACGCGGTACTCACTGTGAGTAGACAGATTGGAAAATGTTTCCCCTCTGTCACGGACTGTTTCCATCCATCCCTACAGTTCATGAAAATTAGAATTGGACCA
Organism: Lates calcarifer; assembly: GCF_001640805.2. Classification (NCBI taxonomy): domain Eukaryota; kingdom Metazoa; phylum Chordata; class Actinopteri; family Centropomidae; genus Lates; species Lates calcarifer. Next base: position 2,361 of record NW_026116319.1, read on the forward strand.
ATATTCATATAAACGTGAATGAGATTTTACTTTCTCCTCTCCTTTCACTAGACAGCAGTTTTTCATTCTGAGTTTAATGAGCGAGCAGAAGCCGAGACAGGAAGGACCTTCAGAACCGGTACTCGCTGTGAGCAGAAGCCGAGACAGGAGGACTTTCAGACGCGGGACTCAATGTGAGTCGACAGACGGGAAAAAGATCCCCCTCGGCGGCTCACACTTTCCATGCATCCCGACTGTACATGATCAATAGAATTTGACCAATATTCATATAAAACTGAATGAGATCTTACTTTCCCCTCTCCTTTCACTAGACAGCAGTTTTTCATTCTGAGCTTAGTGAGCGAGCAGAAGCCGAGACAGGAAGGACCTTCAGAACCGGTACTCGCTGTGAGCAGAAGCCGAGACAGGAGGACTTTCAGACGCGGTACTCACTGTGAGTAGACAGATTGGAAAATGTTTCCCCTCTGTCACGGACTGTTTCCATCCATCCCTACAGTTCATGAAAATTAGAATTTGACCAATATTCATATAAAAGTGAATGAGATTTTACTTTCCCCTCTCCTTTCACTAGACAGCAGTTTTTCATTCTGAGTTTAATGAGCGAGCAGAAGCCGAGACAGGAAGGACCTTCAGAACCGGTACTCGCTGTGAGCAGAAGCCGAGACAGCAGGACCTTCAGACGCTGGACTCGCTGTGAGCAGAAGCCGAGACAGGCGCACTGTCAGACGCGGGACTCACTGTGAGTCCTCAGAAGGGAAAATATCCCGGTCGGCCGCTGACCGTTTCCATACACCCAGATCATTCACAACCATTCGAATTCAACAAACATTCATATTAAAGTGGCTGAATTGTCATTTTCTCCTCTCCTTTCGCTGGAGACAGCATTTGTTAATTGTGAGCTTTATCAGCGACAGAAAGAAGTAAAACGCAGATGTTGACTCACTGGCCTCAGACTGCTGTCTATTTTGTTTATTGATGAAATGAAAGTTGATAAACATTAGATACTGAGCAGCGATACGTGGATTTTCGGGCTTTTTCACACACTGGTCTGAAATGCAGCCTCTAAAGAAGGTCTCTCCTTTCACATGAGACAGCAGTCGTTAATTGTGAGCTTAATGAGAGAGCAGAAGCGGATACACGAAGACTTTCAGATACCATACTCAGTGTGAGTCCACAGAAGGGAAAAAGATCTCCCTCGGCCACTTTCATACACCCAGATTGTTGATGAACATTAGAATTTGACAAACACTTTTATTAAATTGGCTGAGATTTTACTTTCTCCTCTCCATTCACTAGACAGCAGTTTTTCATTCTGAGCTTAGTGAGCGAGCAGAAGCCGAGACAGGAGGACTTTCAGACGCGGGAATCACCGTGAGCAGAATCCGAGACGGCAAGACTTTCAGACGCGGGACTCACTGTGAGTTCACAGACGGGAAAATGTTTCCCCTCGGTCACGGACTGTTTCCATCCATCCCTACAGTTCATGAAAATTAGAATTGGACCAATATTCATAGTAAAGTGGCTGAAATCTCATCTTCTCTTCTCCGTTCACTAGACAGCAGTTTTTCATTCTGAGCTTAATGAGCGAGCAGAAGCCGAGACAGGAGGACTTTCAGACGCGGGACTCAATGTGAGTCGACAGACGGGAAAAAGATCCCCCTCGGCGGCTCACACTTTCCATACATCCCGAATGTACATGATCAATAGAATTTGACCAATATTCATATAAAACTGAATGAGATCTTACTTTCCCCTCTCCTTTCACTAGACAGCAGTTTTTCATTCTGAGCTTAGTGAGCGAGCAGAAGCCGAGACAGGAAGGACCTTCAGAACCGGTACTCGCTGTGAGCAGAAGCCGAGACAGGAGGACTTTCAGACGCGGGAATCACCGTGAGCAGAATCCGAGACGGCAAGACTTTCAGACGCGGGACTCACTGTGAGTCCTCAGAAGGGAAAATATCCCGGTCGGCCGCTGACCGTTTCCATACACCCAGATCATTCACAACCATTCGAATTCAACAAACATTCATGTTAACGTGGCTGAATTATCATTTTCTCCTCTCCTTTCGCTGGAGAAAGCATTTGTTAAGCTCACAATTAACGACTGCTGTCTCATGTGAAAGGAGAGACCTTCTTTAGAGGCTGCATTTCAGACCAGTGTGTGAAAAAGCCCGAAAATCCACGTATCGCTGCTCAATATCTAATGTTTATCAACTTTCATTTCATCAATAAACAAAATAGACAGCAGTCTGAGGCCAGTGAGTCAACATCTGCGTTTTACTTCTTTCTGTCGCTGATAAAGCTCACAATTAACAAATGCTGTCTCCAGCGAAAGGAGAGGAGAAAATGACAATTCAGCCACTTTAATATGAATGTTTGTTGAATTCGAATGGTTGTGAATAATCTGGGTGTATGGAAACGGTCAGCGGCCGACCGGGATATTTTCCCTTCTGAGGACTCACAGTGAGTCCCGCGTCTGACAGTGCGCCTGTCTCGGCTTCTGCTCACAGCGAGTCCAGCGTCTGAAGGTCCTGCTGTCTCGGCTTCTGCTCACAGCGAGTACCGGTTCTGAAGGTCCTTCCTGTCTCGGCTTCTGCTCGCTCATTAAACTCAGAATGAAAAACTGCTGTCTAGTGAAAGGAGAGGAGAAAGTAAAATCTCATTCACGTTTATTGGTCCAATTCTAATTTTCATGAACTGTAGGGATGGATGGAAACAGTCCGTGACCGAGGGGAAACATTTTCCCGTCTGTGAACTCACAGTGAGTCCCGCGTCTGAAAGTCTTGCCGTCTCGGATTCTGCTCACGGTGATTCCCCGCGTCTGAAAGTCCTCCTGTCTCGGCTTCTGCTCACAGCGAGTACCGGTTCTGAAGGTCCTTCCTGTCTCGGCTTCTGCTCGCTCATTAAACTCAGAATGAAAAACTGCTGTCTAGTGAAAGGAGAGGAGAAAGTAAAATCTCATTCACGTTTATATGAATATTGGTCCAATTCTAATTTTCATGAACTGTAGGGATGGATGGAAACAGTCCGTGACAGAGGGGAAACATTTTCCAATCTGTCTACTCACAGTGAGTACCGCGTCTGAAAGTCCTCCTGTCTCGGCTTCTGCTCACAGCGAGTACCGGTTCTGAAGGTCCTTCCTGTCTCGGCTTCTGCTCGCTCACTAAGCTCAGAATGAAAAACTGCTGTCTAGTGAAAGGAGAGGGGAAAGTAAGATCTCATTCAGTTTTATATGAATATTGGTCAAATTCTATTGATCATGTACAGTCGGGATGTATGGAAAGTGTGAGCCGCCGAGGGGGATCTTTTTCCCGTCTGTCGACTCACATTGAGTCCCGCGTCTGAAAGTCCTCCTGTCTCGGCTTCTGCTCGCTCATTAAGCTCAGAATTATCAAATGCTGTCTCCAGTGAACGGAGAAGAGAAGATGAGATTTCAGCCACTTTACTATGAATATTGGTCCAATTCTAATTTTCATGAACTGTAGGGATGGATGGAAACAGTCCGTGACCGAGGGGAAACATTTTCCCGTCTGTGAACTCACAGTGAGTCCCGCGTCTGAAAGTCTTGCCGTCTCGGATTCTGCTCACGGTGATTCCCGCGTCTGAAAGTCCTCCTGTCTCGGCTTCTGCTCACAGCGAGTACCGGTTCTGAAGGTCCTTCCTGTCTCGGCTTCTGCTCGCTCACTAAGCTCAGAATGAAAAACTGCTGTCTAGTGAAAGGAGAGGGGAAAGTAAAATCTCATTCACTTTTATATGAATATTGGTCAAATTCTATTGATCATGTACAGTCGGGATGTATGGAAAGTGTGAGCCGCCGAGGGGGATCTTTTTCCCGTCTGTCGACTCACATTGAGTCACGCGTCTGAAAGTCCTCCTGTCTCGGCTTCTGCTCGCTCATTAAGCTCAGAATGAAAAACTGCTGTCTAGTGAATGGAGAGGAGAAAGTAAAATCTCCGCCAATTTAATAAAAGTGTTTGTCAAATTCTAATGTTCATCAACAATCTGGGTGTATGAAAGTGGCCGAGGGAGATCTTTTTCCCTTCTGTGGACTCACACTGAGTATGGTATCTGAAAGTCTTCGTGTATCCGCTTCTGCTCTCTCATTAAGCTCACAATTAACGACTGCTGTCTCATGTGAAAGGAGAGACCTTCTTTAGAGGCTGCATTTCAGACCAGTGTGTGAAAAAGCCCGAAAATCCACGTATCGCTGCTCAATATCTAATGTTTATCAACTTTCATTTCATCAATAAACAAAATAGACAGCAGTCTGAGGCCAGTGAGTCAACATCTGCGTTTTACTTCTTTCTGTCGCTGATAAAGCTCACAATTAACAAATGCTGTCTCCAGCGAAAGGAGAGGAGAAAATGACAATTCAGCCACTTTAATATGAATGTTTGTTGAATTCGAATGGTTGTGAATAATCTGGGTGTATGGAAACGGTCAGCGGCCGACCGGGATATTTTCCCTTCTGAGGACTCACAGTGAGTCCCGCGTCTGACAGTGCGCCTGTCTCGGCTTCTGCTCACAGCGAGTACCGGTTCTGAAGGTCCTTCCTGTCTCGGCTTCTGCTCGCTCATTAAACTCAGAATGAAAAACTGCTGTCTAGTGAAAGGAGAGGAGAAAGTAAAATCTCATTCACGTTTATTGGTCCAATTCTAATTTTCATGAACTGTAGGGATGGATGGAAACAGTCCGTGACCGAGGGGAAACATTTTCCCGTCTGTGAACTCACAGTGAGTCCCGCGTCTGAAAGTCTTGCCGTCTCGGATTCTGCTCACGGTGATTCCCGCGTCTGAAAGTCCTCCTGTCTCGGCTTCTGCTCACAGCGAGTACCGGTTCTGAAGGTCCTTCCTGTCTCGGCTTCTGCTCGCTCATTAAACTCAGAATGAAAAACTGCTGTCTAGTGAAAGGAGAGGAGAAAGTAAAATCTCATTCACGTTTATATGAATATTGGTCCAATTCTAATTTTCATGAACTGTAGGGATGGATGGAAACAGTCCGTGACAGAGGGGAAACATTTTCCAATCTGTCTACTCACAGTGAGTACCGCGTCTGAAAGTCCTCCTGTCTCGGCTTCTGCTCACAGCGAGTACCGGTTCTGAAGGTCCTTCCTGTCTCGGCTTCTGCTCGCTCACTAAGCTCAGAATGAAAAACTGCTGTCTAGTGAAAGGAGAGGGGAAAGTAAAATCTCATTCACTTTTATATGAATATTGGTCAAATTCTATTGATCATGTACAGTCGGGATGTATGGAAAGTGTGAGCCGCCGAGGGGGATCTTTTTCCCGTCTGTCGACTCACATTGAGTCCCGCGTCTGAAAGTCCTCCTGTCTCGGCTTCTGCTCGCTCATTAAGCTCAGAATGAAAAACTGCTGTCTAGTGAACGGAGAAGAGAAGATGAGATTTCAACCACTTTGCTATGAATATTGGTCCAATTCTAATTTTCATGAACTGTAGGGATGGATGGAAACAGTCCGTGACCGAGGGGAAACATTTTCCCGTCTGTGAACTCACAGTGAGTCCCGCGTCTGAAAGTCTTGCCGTCTCGGATTCTGCTCACGGTGATTCCCGCGTCTGAAAGTCCTCCTGTCTCGGCTTCTGCTCGCTCACTAAGCTCAGAATGAAAAACTGCTGTCTAGTGAAAGGAGAGGAGAAAGTAAAATCTCATTCACGTTTATATGAATATTGGTCCAATTCTAATTTTCATGAACTGTAGGGATGGATGGAAACAGTCCGTGACCGAGGGGAAACATTTTCCCGTCTGTGAACTCACAGTGAGTCCCGCGTCTGAAAGTCTTGCCGTCTCGGATTCTGCTCACGGTGATTCCCGCGTCTGAAAGTCCTCCTGTCTCGGCTTCTGCTCGCTCACTAAGCTCAGAATGAAAAACTGCTGTCTAGTGAAAGGAGAGGGGAAAGTAACATCTCATTCACGTTTATATGAATATTGGTCAAATTCTATTGATCATGTACAGTCGGGATGTATGGAAAGTGTGAGCCGCCGAGGGGGATCTTTTTTCCCGTCTGTCGACTCACATTGAGTCCCGCGTCTGAAAGTCCTCCTGTCTCGGCTTCTGCTCACAGCGAGTACCGGTTCTGAAGGTCCTTCCTGTCTCGGCTTCTGCTCGCTCACTAAGCTCAGAATGAAAAACTGCTGTCTAGTGAAAGGAGAGGGGAAAGTAAGATCTCATTCAGTTTTATATGAATATTGGTCAAATTCTATTGATCATGTACAGTCGGGATGTATGGAAAGTGTGAGCCGCCGAGGGGGATCTTTTTCCCGTCTGTCGACTCACATTGAGTCCCGCGTCTGAAAGTCCTCCTGTCTCGGCTTCTGCTCGCTCATTAAGCTCAGAATTATCAAATGCTGTCTCCAGTGAACGGAGAAGAGAAGATGAGATTTCAGCCACTTTACTATGAATATTGGTCCAATTCTAATTTTCATGAACTGTAGGGATGGATGGAAACAGTCCGTGACCGAGGGGAAACATTTTCCCGTCTGTGAACTCACAGTGAGTCCCGCGTCTGAAAGTCTTGCCGTCTCGGATTCTGCTCACGGTGATTCCCGCGTCTGAAAGTCCTCCTGTCTCGGCTTCTGCTCACAGCGAGTACCGGTTCTGAAGGTCCTTCCTGTCTCGGCTTCTGCTCGCTCACTAAGCTCAGAATGAAAAACTGCTGTCTAGTGAAAGGAGAGGGGAAAGTAAAATCTCATTCACTTTTATATGAATATTGGTCAAATTCTATTGATCATGTACAGTCGGGATGTATGGAAAGTGTGAGCCGCCGAGGGGGATCTTTTTCCCGTCTGTCGACTCACATTGAGTCACGCGTCTGAAAGTCCCTCCTGTCTCGGCTTCTGCTCGCTCATTAAGCTCAGAATGAAAAACTGCTGTCTAGTGAATGGAGAGGAGAAAGTAAAATCTCCGCCAATTTAATAAAAGTGTTTGTCAAATTCTAATGTTCATCAACAATCTGGGTGTATGAAAGTGGCCGAGGGAGATCTTTTTCCCTTCTGTGGACTCACACTGAGTATGGTATCTGAAAGTCTTCGTGTATCCGCTTCTGCTCTCTCATTAAGCTCACAATTAACGACTGCTGTCTCATGTGAAAGGAGAGACCTTCTTTAGAGGCTGCATTTCAGACCAGTGTGTGAAAAAGCCCGAAAATCCACGTATCGCTGCTCAATATCTAATGTTTATCAACTTTCATTTCATCAATAAACAAAATAGACAGCAGTCTGAGGCCAGTGAGTCAACATCTGCGTTTTACTTCTTTCTGTCGCTGATAAAGCTCACAATTAACAAATGCTGTCTCCAGCGAAAGGAGAGGAGAAAATGACAATTCAGCCACTTTAATATGAATGTTTGTTGAATTCGAATGGTTGTGAATAATCTGGGTGTATGGAAACGGTCAGCGGCCGACCGGGATATTTTCCCTTCTGAGGACTCACAGTGAGTCCCGCGTCTGACAGTGCGCCTGTCTCGGCTTCTGCTCACAGCGAGTCCAGCGTCTGAAGGTCCTGCTGTCTCGGCTTCTGCTCACAGCGAGTACCGGTTCTGAAGGTCCTTCCTGTCTCGGCTTCTGCTCGCTCACTAAGCTCAGAATGAAAAACTGCTGTCTAGTGAAAGGAGAGGGGAAAGTAACATCTCATTCACGTTTATATGAATATTGGTCAAATTCTATTGATCATGTACAGTCGGGATGTATGGAAAGTGTGAGCCGCCGAGGGGGATCTTTTTCCCGTCTGTCGACTCACATTGAGTCCCGCGTCTGAAAGTCCTCCTGTCTCGGCTTCTGCTCACAGCGAGTACCGGTTCTGAAGGTCCTTCCTGTCTCGGCTTCTGCTCGCTCACTAAGCTCAGAATGAAAAACTGCTGTCTAGTGAAAGGAGAGGGGAAAGTAAGATCTCATTCAGTTTTATATGAATATTGGTCAAATTCTATTGATCATGTACAGTCGGGATGTATGGAAAGTGTGAGCCGCCGAGGGGGATCTTTTTCCCGTCTGTCGACTCACATTGAGTCCCGCGTCTGAAAGTCCTCCTGTCTCGGCTTCTGCTCGCTCATTAAGCTCAGAATGAAAAACTGCTGTCTAGTGAATGGAGAGGAGAAAGTAAAATCTCCGCCAATTTAATAAAAGTGTTTGTCAAATTCTAATGTTCATCAACAATCTGGGTGTATGAAAGTGGCCGAGGGAGATCTTTTTCCCTTCTGTGGACTCACACTGAGTATGGTATCTGAAAGTCTTCGTGTATCCGCTTCTGCTCTCTCATTAAGCTCACAATTAACGACTGCTGTCTCATGTGAAAGGAGAGACCTTCTTTAGAGGCTGCATTTCAGACCAGTGTGTGAAAAAGCCCGAAAATCCACGTATCGCTGCTCAATATCTAATGTTTATCAACTTTCATTTCATCAATAAACAAAATAGACAGCAGTCTGAGGCCAGTGAGTCAACATCTGCGTTTTACTTCTTTCTGTCGCTGATAAAGCTCACAATTAACAATGCTGTCTCCAGCGAAAGGAGAGGAGAAAATGACAATTCAGCCACTTTAATATGAATGTTTGTTGAATTCGAATGGTTGTGAATAATCTGGGTGTATGGAAACGGTCAGCGGCCGACCGGGATATTTTCCCTTCTGAGGACTCACAGTGAGTCCCGCGTCTGACAGTGCGCTGTTCTCTGCTCACGCGAGTCCAGCGTCTGAGGTCTGCTGTCTCGGCTTCTGCTCACAGCGAGTACCGTTCTGAAGGTCTTCCTGTCTCGGCTTCTGCCTCGCTCATTAAACTCAGAATGAAAAACTGCTGTCTAGTGAAAGGAGAGGAGAAAGTAAAATCTCATTCACGTTTATTGGTCCAATTCTAATTTTCATGAACTGTAGGGATGGATGGAAACAGTCCGTGACCGAGGGGAAACATTTTCCCGTCTGTGAACTCACAGTGAGTCCCGCGTCTGAAAGTCTTGCCGTCTCGGATTCTGCTCACGGTGATTCCCGCGTCTGAAAGTCCTCCTGTCTCGGCTTCTGCTCACAGCGAGTACCGGTTCTGAAGGTCCTTCCTGTCTCGGCTTCTGCTCGCTCATTAACTCAGAATGAAAAACTGCTGTCTAGTGAAAGGAGAGGAGAAAGTAAAATCTCATTCACGTTTATATGAATATTGGTCCAATTCTAATTTTCATGAACTGTAGGGATGGATGGAAACAGTCCGTGACAGAGGGAAACATTTTCCAATCTGTCTACTCACAGTGAGTACCGCGTCTGAAAGTCCTCCTGTCTCGGCTTCTGCTCACAGCGAGTACCGGTTCTGAAGGTCCTTCCTGTCTCGGCTTCTGCTGCTCACTAAGCTCAGAATGAAAAACTGCTGTCTAGTGAAAGGAGAGGGGAAAGTAAAATCTCATTCACTTTTATATGAATATTGGTCAAATTCTATTGATCATGTACAGTCGGGATGTATGGAAAGTGTGAGCCGCCGAGGGGGATCTTTTTCCCGTCTGTCGACTCACATTGAGTCCCGCGTCTGAAAGTCCTCCTGTCTCGGCTTCTGCTCGCTCATTAAGCTCAGAATGAAAAACTGCTGTCTAGTGAACGGAGAAGAGAAGATGAGATTTCAACCACTTTGCTATGAATATTGGTCCAATTCTAATTTTCATGAACTGTAGGGATGGATGGAAACAGTCCGTGACCGAGGGGAAACATTTTCCCGTCTGTGAACTCACAGTGAGTCCCGCGTCTGAAAGTCTTGCCGTCTCGGATTCTGCTCACGGTGATTCCCGCGTCTGAAAGTCCTCCTGTCTCGGCTTCTGCTCGCTCACCTAAGCTCAGAATGAAAACTGCTGTCTAGTGAAAGGAGAGGAGAAAGTAAAATCTCATTCACGTTTATATGAATATTGGTCCAATTCTAATTTTCATGAACTGTAGGGATGGATGGAAACAGTCCGTGACCGAGGGGAAACATTTTCCCGTCTGTGAACTCACAGTGAGTCCCGCGTCTGAAAGTCTTGCCGTCTCGGATTCTGCTCACGGTGATTCCCGCGTCTGAAAGTCCTCCTGTCTCGGCTTCTGCTCGCTCACTAAGCTCAGAATGAAAAACTGCTGTCTAGTGAAAGGAGAGGGGAAAAGTAACATCTCATTCACGTTTATATGAATATTGGTCAAATTCTATGATCATGTACAGTCGGGATGTATGGAAAGTGTGAGCCGCCGAGGGGGATCTTTTTCCCCGTCTGTCGACTCACATTGAGTCCCGCGTCTGAAAGTCCTCCTGTCTCGGCTTTCTGCTCACAGCGAGTACCGGTTCTGAAGGTCCTTCCTGTCTCGGCTTCTGCTCGCTCACTAAGCTCAGAATGAAAAACTGCTGTCTAGTGAAAGGAGAGGGGAAAGTAAGATCTCATTCCAGTTTTATATGAATATTGGTCAAATTCTATTGATCATGTACAGTCGGGATGTATGGAAAGTGTGAGCCGCCGAGGGGGATCTTTTTCCCGTCTGTCGACTCACATTGAGTCCCGCGTCTGAAAGTCCTCCTGTCTCGGCTTCTGCTCGCTCATTAACTCAGAATGAAAAACTGCTGTCTAGTGAACGGAGAAGAGAAGATGAGATTTCAACCACTTTACTATGAATATTGGTCCAATTCTAATTTTCATGAACTGTAGGGATGGATGGAAACAGTCCGTGACCGAGGGGAAACATTTTCCCGTCTGTGAACTCACAGTGAGTCCCGCGTCTGAAAGTCTTGCCGTCTCGGATTCTGCTCACGGTGATTCCCGCGTCTGAAAGTCCTCCTGTCTCGGCTTCTGCTCGCTCACTAAGCCTCAGAATGAAAAACTGCTGTCTAGTGAAAGGAGAGGAGAAAGTAAAATCTCATTCACGTTTATATGAATATTGGTCCAATTCTAATTTTCATGAACTGTAGGGATGGATGGAAACAGTCCGTGACCGAGGGGAAACATTTTCCCGTCTGTGAACTCACAGTGAGTCCCGCGTCTGAAAGTCTTGGCCGTCTCGGATTCTGCTCACGGTGATTCCCGCGTCTGAAAGTCCTCCTGTCTCGGCTTCTGCTCGCTCACTAAGCTCAGAATGAAAAACTGCTGTCTAGTGAAAGGAGAGGGGAAAGTAACATCTCATTCACGTTTATATGAATATTGGTCAAATTCTATTGATCATGTACAGTCGGGATGTATGGAAAGTGTGAGCCGCCGAGGGGGATCTTTTCCCGTCTGTCGACTCACATTGAGTCCCCGCGTCTGAAAGTTCTCCTGTCTCGGCTTCTGCTCGCTCACTAAGCTCAAGAATGAAAAACTGCTGTCTAGTGAAAGGAGAGGAGAAAGTAAAATCTCATTCCACGTTTATATGAATATTGGTCCAATTCTAATTTTCATGAACTGTAGGGATGGATGGAAACAGTCCGTGACCGAGGGGAAACATTTTCCCGTCTGTGAACTCACAGTGAGTCCCGCGTCTGAAAGTCTTGCCGTCTCCGGATTCTGCTCACGGTGATTCCCGCGTCTGAAAGTCCTCCTGTCTCGGCTTCTGCTCTACAAACTAAGCTCAGAATGAAAAACTGCTGTCTAGTGAAAGGAGAGGGGAAAGTAAAATCTCATTCACTTTTATATGAATATTGGTCAAATTCTATTGATCATTGTACAGTCGGGATGTATGGAAAGTGTGAGCCGCCGAGGGGATCTTTTTCCCGTCTGTCGACTCACATTGAGTCCCGCGTCTGAAAGTCCTCCTGTCTCGGCTTCTGCTCACAGCGAGTACCGTTCTGAAGGTCCTTCCTGTCTCGGCTTCTGCTCGCTCACTAAGCTCAGAATGAAAAACTGCTGTCTAGTGAAAGGAGAGGGGAAAGTAAGATCTCATTCAGTTTTATATGAATATTGGTCAAATTCTATTGATCATGTACAGTCGGGATGTATGGAAAGTGTGAGCCGCCGAGGGGATCTTTTTCCCGTCTGTCGACTCACATTGAGTCCCGCGTCTGAAAGTCCTCCTGTCTCGGCTTCTGCTCGCTCATTAAGCTCAGAATTATCAAATGCTGTCTCCAGTGAACGGAGAAGAGAAGATGAGATTTCAGCCACTTTACTATGAATATTGGTCCAATTCTAATTTTCATGAACTGTAGGGATGGATGGAAACAGTCCGTGACCGAGGGGAAACATTTTCCCGTCTGTGAACTCACAGTGAGTCCCGCGTCTGAAAGTCTTGCCGTCTCGGATTCTGCTCACGGTGATTCCCGTCTGAAAGTCCTCCTGTCTCGGCTTCTGCTCACAGCGAGTACCGGTTCTGAAGGTCCTTCCTGTCTCGGCTTCTGCTCGCTCACTAAGCTCAGAATGAAAAACTGCTGTCTAGTGAAAGGAGAGGGAAAGTAAAATCTCATTCACTTTTATATGAATATTGGTCAAATTCTATTGATCATGTACAGTCGGGATGTATGGAAAGTGTGAGCCGCCGAGGGGATCTTTTTCCCGTCTGTCGACTCACATTGAGTCACGCGTCTGAAAGTCCTCCTGTCTCGGCTTCTGCTCGCTCATTAAGCTCAGAATGAAAAACTGCTGTCTAGTGAATGGAGAGGAGAAAGTAAAATCTCCGCCAATTTAATAAAAGTGTTTGTCAAATTCTAATGTTCATCAACAATCTGGGTGTATGAAAGTGGCCGAGGGAGATCTTTTTCCCTTCTGTGGACTCACACTGAGTATGGTATCTGAAAGTCTTCGTGTATCCGCTTCTGCTCTCTCATTAAGCTCACAATTAACGACTGCTGTCTCATGTGAAAGGAGAGACCTTCTTTAGAGGCTGCATTTCAGACCAGTGTGTGAAAAAGCCCGAAAATCCACGTATCGCTGCTCAATATCTAATGTTTATCAACTTTCATTTCATCAATAAACAAAATAGACAGCAGTCTGAGGCCAGTGAGTCAACATCTGCGTTTTACTTCTTTCTGTCGCTGATAAAGCTCACAATTAACAAATGCTGTCTCCAGCGAAAGGAGAGGAGAAAATGACAATTCAGCCACTTTAATATGAATGTTTGTTGAATTCGAAATGGTTGTGGAATAATCTGGGTGTATGGAAACGGTCAGCGGCCTTCCGACCGGGATATTTTCCCTTCTGAGGACTCACAGTGAGTCCCGCGTCTGACAGTGCGCCTGTCTCGGCTTCTGCTCACAGCGAGTCCAGCGTCTGAAGGTCCTGCTGTCTCGGCTTCTGCTCACAGCGAGTACCGGTTCTGAAGGTCCTTCCTGTCTCGGCTTCTGCTCGCTCATTAAACTCAGAATGAAAAACTGCTGTCTAGTGAAAGGAGAGGAGAAAGTAAAATCTCATTCACGTTTATTGGTCCAATTCTAATTTTCATGAACTGTAGGGATGGATGGAAACAGTCCGTGACCGAGGGGAAACATTTTCCCGTCTGTGAACTCACAGTGAGTCCCGCGTCTGAAAGTCTTGCCGTCTCGGATTCTGCTCACGGTGATTCCCGCGTCTGAAAGTCTCCTGTCTCGGCTTCTGCTCACAGCGAGTACCGGTTCTGAAGGTCCTTCCTGTCTCGGCTTCTGCTCGCTCATTAAACTCAGAATGAAAAAACTGCTGTCTAGTGAAAGGAGAGGAGAAAGTAAAATCTCATTCACGTTTATATGAATATTGGTCCAATTCTAATTTTCATGAACTGTAGGGATGGATGGAAACAGTCCGTGACAGAGGGGAAACATTTTCCAATCTGTCTACTCACAGTGAGTACCGCGTCTGAAAGTCCTCCTGTCTCGGCTTCTGCCTCACAGCGAGTACCGGTTCTGAAGGTCCTTCCTGTCTCGGCTTCTGCTCGCTCACTAAGCTCAGAATGAAAAAAACTGGCTGTCTAGTGAAAGGAGAGGGGAAAGTAAAATCTCATTCAACTTTTATATGAATATTGGTCAAATTCTATTGATCATGTACAGTCGGGATGTATGGAAAGTGTGAGCCGCCGAGGGGGATCTTTTTCCCGTCTGTCGACTCACATTGAGTCCCGCGTCTGAAAGTCCTCCTGTCTCGGCTTCTGCTCGCTCATTAAGCTCAGAATGAAAAACTGCTGTCTAGTGAACGGAGAGAGAAATGAGATTTCAACCACTTTGCTATGAATATTGGTCCAATTCTAATTTTCATGAACTGTAGGGATGGATGGAAACAGTCCGTGACCGAGGGGAAACATTTTCCCGTCTGTGAACTCACAGTGAGTCCCGCGTCTGAAAGTCTTGCCGTCTCGGATTCTGCTCACGGTGATTCCCGCGTCTGAAAGTCCTCCTGTCTCGGCTTCTGCTCGCTCACTAAGCTCAGAATGAAAAACTGCTGTCTAGTGAAAGGAGAGGAGAAAGTAAAATCTCATTCACGTTTATATGAATATTGGTCAATTCTAATTTTCATGAACTGTAGGGATGGATGGAAACAGTCCGTGACCGAGGGGAAACATTTTCCCGTCTGTGAACTCACAGTGAGTCCCGCGTCTGAAAGTCTTGCCGTCTCGGATTCTGCTCACGGTGATTCCCGCGTCTGAAAGTCCTCCTGTCTCGGCTTCTGCTCGCTCACTAAGCTCAGAATGAAAAACTGCTGTCTAGTGAAAGGAGAGGGGAAAGTAACATCTCATTCACGTTTATATGAATATTGGTCAAATTCTATTGATCATGTAACAGTCGGGATGTATGGAAAGTGTGAGCCGCCGAGGGGGATCTTTTTCCCGTCTGTCGACTCACATTGAGTCCCGCGTCTGAAAGTCCTCCTGTCTCGGCTTCTGCTCACAGCGAGTACCGGTTCTGAAGGTCCTTCCTGTCTCGGCTTCTGCTCGCTCACTAAGCTCAGAATGAAAAACTGCTGTCTAGTGAAAGGAGAGGGGAAAGTAAGATCTCATTCAGTTTTATATGAATATTGGTCAAATTCTATTGATCATGTACAGTCGGGATGTATGGAAAGTGTGAGCCGCCGAGGGGGATCTTTTTCCCGTCTGTCGACTCACATTGAGTCCCGCGTCTGAAAGTCCTCCTGTCTCGGCTTCTGCTCGCTCATTAAGCTCAGAATGAAAAACTGCTGTCTAGTGAATGGAGAGGAGAAAGTAAAATTCCGCCAATTTAATAAAAGTGTTTGTCAAATTCTAACATCAACAATCTGGGTGTATGAAAGTGGCCGAGGGAGATCTTTTTCCCTTCTGTGGACTCACACTGAGTATGGTATCTGAAAGTCTTCGTGTATCCGCTTCTGCTCTCTCATTAAGCTCACAATTAACGACTGCTGTCTCATGTGAAAGGAGAGACCTTCTTTAGAGGCTGCATTTCAGACCAGTGTGTGAAAAAGCCCGAAAATCCACGTATCGCTGCTCAATATCTAATGTTTATCAACTTTCATTTCATCAATAAATAGACAGCAGTCTGAGGCCAGTGAGTCAACATCTGCGTTTTACTTCTTTCTGTCGCTGATAAAGCTCACAATTAACAAATGCTGTCTCCAGCGAAAGGAGAGGAGAAAATGACAATTCAGCCACTTTAATATGAATGTTTGTTGAATTCGAATGGTTGTGAATAATCTGGGTGTATGGAAACGGTCAGCGGCCGACCGGGATATTTTCCCTTCTGAGGACTCACAGTGAGTCCCGC
>NW_026116320.1:0-26457 GCF_001640805.2 Lates calcarifer
ATTTCGATAAATTGTTCAGCCCTACCTAGGTGCCTTTTCACTATCTCTTTTCTCAGTGATTGAGGAATGACAATCTATCTACTGTCGATCTACATGATAATACTCTAGTTAGTGATCTAATGATCTTTTTTTTTACATTTCACCTTGGTAAATATCACTTGCATTAATCCCATCATTCAACAACTCCTTTCATATAAACACACTTGTAGCTGGATCAGTACACAGAGTGAACAGAACCAGTTGAAAGCTGGTTTCATGATACAGGTTATCCAGGATGGCTGATGTTAGGCTTAGTAAGCCCAGGAAAGCCAGACTAAGTTGAACCCCAGCTTTGAAGAATGCAAAAATCCTTGCAAAAGTCTTGTATCATATTGTCAGAACTCTAATCCAGATAACTTGGTTATCAGTGTACAAAGAACAGAGCTCTAGACTCTGAACTCTATTGCGAAAAATCACAAGAGTCTTTCTAGCAGATTTGCAAGACTGTTCGTCAGCAATGCAAATGCTAATGAACTGATGTTTGGCAGTCATAATGTTAGTCATAGTCACCATTCGTCTCTTTCTGCAGGTATTTCTGCCTCTGGAGCTGTAGAGTCTGATCTGTGATGACAAGTCTCCTGCTGCTCCTCCAACTCCACTCAACACCTGCTGCTAGAATTAGAAATGACTTATACTGCTATTAGTTGTATGCTATGTTAACAGTTAATACTTTAATTATCACAACTATCATTACTACTACTGTATTACTGGCATCACTACATTTTTTACATGGAACCTGTGTTATGCTATGGCCGCCCACCCTGAGTCTGGTTCTGCTCGAGGTTTCTGCCTCTTAAAGGAAGTTTTTCCTTGCCACTGTCTCCTAGTGCTGCTCATGGTGGGATTTGTTGGGTCTCTCTCTGTAAATACCTATTTTTAAAGAGTACGGACTAGACCTGCTCTATATGAAAAGTGCCTTGAGATGACTTTTGTTGTGATTCGGCACTATATAAATAAATTGAATTGAATTGAATCTTAGTGTTTTTTGTTGCAGCATTACAACATCTGCTACAAAGCACAACAATAAGCAGAGCTGAGGCTCTATTTATTTTTGGTTTTGCAAGTATTTTGTCACGAACCAAAGTAGTGGACAAATTAAAATGTGGCTTAATGATGGTACTAGACGAAAAGTCAGAGGATCACCAAAGTTATCATAATTCATCCTGAGATGAACCAAAACTCATTGCAATCCATCCAATGGTGTTTTTTTCACTTAAAAGCTAGAAGTCAAGCACCACCAGAATCATTAAGACACTTCCTCTGCATCTACATCCATTATCTATACAGCTTATCCTTAAGGGTCGGAGGTGGGCTGGAGCCTATCCCAGGTGACATTGGGTGAGAGGTGGAGTATACCCTGGACAGATCGCTGGTCCATCGCGGGGCCAACACATAAACAACCAAGGATTCACACTCACATTCACACCTGTAGGCAATTTAGAGTCACCAGTTAACCTGCATGTCTTTGAATTGTGGGAAGGAGCCAGAGTACCCCGAGTACCCAAGCAAGAAAAAGGAGAGCATGCAAACCTCCATACAGAAAAGCCCTAGGGTTCGAACCCAGAACCTTCTTGTTGTATGGTAACAGCGCTAACCAGTGCACCACCATGACCCCCACTTGGGATGAATGTCAATCCATCTAATAGTTTAGATAGTACTCCAGTCAGTACCAAAGTGGTACTGACACAGCAACACGGTCATCCCTAGAGCTACACCACTAGCTTGGCCAAAAATCACATCTATAATTGGTCTTTCTCTGTACACTCTGACCCACCAGTGGCCAAGGCTGGGAGACCTACTCCTTTTCCATTGATAAGGTGTGTTTAATGCATGCCAGAAACCAGGTTATGTTGAGAAATCAGGTTACACAGCAGAAAGGTGTTTACATGCTCTGTGGTAACCTGGTTCCTGTAAAATCAACACAGACATGCAGTAGTACTAACCCCAATCTTACTATTTAGTCAAGTGATACAAGCTACAACAAATGGGTATTTATTTGTGTGGCACTGATGAATTTGGATTGGTGGAAACAATCCAAATTCATCAGTGAAACAACAGGCTCTGACATGAGAGTATATGAACTGGAATTTGGAATTTGGAATAAAACAACGCACTGCTACAAAAAGAAAAATCTCTTATGTCAGATGCAGACTATTAGAAACCTAGGTGACCAAGAAATCAGCTTTGTCCAGCAGAAGTCTAACTGGGGAAATCAAGTTTCTCCAATCTCCTTCCTTGGTTATAGAAACTAGGTTTTGTTGTTTAGATGACATTTAAGAAATAACATTAGTGCAGAGAGCTAATTGTAATTAGGTTACAGATTGGTGGATTTTTGTACAGTAAACTACACAGATCTGAATGTAAATCAAATTACTGCTGAGCCAGCTAGACCATACTTAACAAATCTAACAAGCCCTCTGTAGCAGGCCTAAGTTCTCAAGGGGTCTTTGAGGTAGGTATGAGGGTGAAGATCTAATAGCCAATGAAGGCTTCATTAGATGTCTGAATTTTTGTTTTATTTGTTTTTATGTATAATTTATTCTGTTGTTTCTTCGTTTTGTGATCTTGTGTTAAATTGTAAAGCACCTCAATGTAGCTTTCTGACTTTAAATAATGGTTGAGAGAACGAACATCTCTAAGTAGCCCATCCATCTTCTTAATCAACCTCTAATGATCAGATGACGTGTGCATGTGTGTGTCTCTATGCAGGCTTGTGCAGGTGTGTAATGTGTATGTGCATGCATACCTTAGTATGTGAAAACTACATGATGATTACACAGCAAGGTGATACCACCTTCACTCAGGACTTGAGTGTGTGTGTGTGATTGTGTGTGTGTGTGTGTGTGTGTGTGTGTGGTGAGGGAGAGAGAGGAGAATATGCCACTCTGATATCTTTAGCATCCTGTAATGGTGAGATAAAGAGAAGGGAAACACAGTGAAGCGCGGTTGACAGTGATAGCCACATGTATACGTTACATCCTTATACTGGGCCCCGTACTTCTCTGCTTACTCTGCTGGTTATTCATCTCTGCAGATAGAGGCATGTTCAATGCACATTTATCTCTATCTGTTGCTATCACATACATACACATACAGATCCACAGCAAAGCACAGACCCTGTTGTTTGTGGTAAGCTGCATGATATAAGGATACCAGAGGAGAGGAATAGGGCTAGCCTCCCTGCCAGCAAAGCCACTGTGGCAGATTAGTGCATGTAAAAAAACGCTGATAATTCTTTCGGACATTTAGGGTTGACGTCTGTTCATCTACGATCTACAGAGACAACGGTTGTTGGAGCTTTTCTTGCACTTCATCTGATGAGTTGTCAACCTGTCTCCCCAGCGGCTCTTCCGCTCCTGTGTGCAGACGCAAACGCAGAGATGCACATGAAACAGGAAGTGACACGAGAGAGACGCAAATGAAAATGATCTTTTAATTAGTACTTGCCATTCTTGGGAGGGCAGGGGTTCCCGTTGGCAGGGCAGGCTGCACTCCAAGACAATGGTAGGGGAAACACTGCATACTGTTGAGTAAAGTTATACTGTAGGGCTGTATTTTTTGTTAGTTACCTTATTACTCATGTTAATGAGATTTGAATTATATGTTCTTATTTATAGAACTCTGGTTTTCACTTTGGCTCTCCTGAATTGTTCTCCATTAGGTGACAAAAACGTCATTTTCAACCAAATATCAACTGACATCAATTAACCCTGTATTTAAGAGAGGCGGGAGGCACAATACAACACTATGACAAATAATCTGAATGTTTATGTCTACTGCAGATAAAGTGACAAAAACTGCACCTGCTACATGACAAATCAAATCTTATCACCCAGTCAGCCTTGAGTGTATTGAGTCATTTGACAATTCATTAATGTTCAAGTTCACAAACAATTTCATCACGGTTTCACTTCTCTGTTGTCCTTCTGGTACTTCCACATTTAATGATACGTGAGATCTGAACATGACAGTTACTGAAACAAAGATGATGAAAATCAAACTTAGTCAATTTATAACTGAATTACCAAATGAAATACTACAAAATACTCATGCATTTCTTTTCACTTCCACAGGTCTTAGCCTTCTATAATGCAAACTGTGAACTAAGGCTGTCACTCTTTCAAAAAAATTCAAGATCCACTGAACTTGAAATGCCCCGCCTCACCCTCTCAATCATTATTGTCCTTACTTTATTTATCTGCTGCTCTGCTCATATGTGCTGCTTTCACTGTCTCAGTGGGTGAGTCTGCAGATTTATTGTTATTGGAGTGTAAGGTAGTTACCATTTACAAGCAACAACATTTACAAACATCAACAAACCTTATCTTTGATTGTGACTTTTCCACCCACAGTGTAGAATCCAAAACACTTCCACATGTGGCTTCTCAGATGTTTTGCTGTCATGATTGTTCACTCAGGATGGCTGTGCTTATGAAACTGAAAACTCATTTGTATGCAGCTTTACAGGAATGTAAGGCTATGCAGGACTCCAGATTGCAACCAGTTGCAAATATGTCCCAAACCCCATTCTAGGGTCGGCTCTAGTGTTTGTTACACATTGTTTTATTTGTGGCAGCCAACTGACCACCACATATAGATTTTCTATTTGATCATTCATGCTGTTTGCTGCTGTTAAACTGCTAGCAAATTGCTAGCTAAAAGGATGTATGTCTGTCTGTATGTAGTCTGATTATCTTTCCACGAATCCAAGACTGGATATTGGAAGACTGGTTATCTGAGTTACCATAGTCCATCTGTCAGCTCCAACCGTTCTGGCCCTTCTCCTCTGACTGTTCTCATCAACCAGATGTTTCCACCCACAGAACTGCCACACACTGGTTGGTTTTTTGGTTGTTGTTGTTTTGTTTTTGGCATAATTCTATGACAAAACTCTAGAGACTGTTGTACATGAAAATCCCAGAAGGTCAGCAGTTTCAGAAATACTCAGACCACCTGGCACCAACAATCAAGCCATGGTCAAAGTCACTGAGATCACATTTTTCCCCATTCTGATGTTTGATGTGAACTGAAGCACTGCACTGCTGTCACACAATTGGCTACTTGGAAAATTGTGTGAATAAGCAGGTATACAGCTTTTCTTAATAAAGTGCTTGGTGACTGTATGGCCGTCTAGTGATGCAACTCAGTCCAGCAACAGAAAAATCTGCCTAAATGATAATGTTTGCCCTTTCCCTTCTTCCACGACTGCGCTGTTGGTGACAAGGCAGCCACTAATTCTTTTTACTTTTAATTTTCAAAAGAGCCCTTTTGGCTAATGAAAAAAAAGCAAAAAATAAGCAATTCTATGTAACATAAAATCCAACATATAACTATATTATTTATATGGCTGTCTGCCTTCAGTTTCTAAACCACAAATGTTTCTTTTACTACTTAAGCTCGCTGCCTGTAAAGACAGCTCTACATGTCAATCTTTAGATTAAATCTTTATGTAATAATAGCAAGAGAATCTGAACTGTAGTCAGGTGCACTTTTGTGTTCAACCTGGTATTCACTGAATAGTATGCAGAACAGTAGCAACGTTACATCTTATCATGTATGGAAAAATATATATATAAGCAACAAAATGTCACATTTTGTGCAGTACTATGATTTTGATGCAGTGTACTATGCAGTAAACACAACACTGATGGATATGCTTCACCACATCCCAGGAGAGTAATGAGTAATAATATGGAGCATTAATGAAAGCTAGCTTTCTTTCTGAAAAACACTACACAAAACTACTGTAATTAGAATAACTGTGGTACAGATTGAACTCTACTGGAGTGGAAATGATAGTGTAAATTAAGGCAGTGTATTGGACTACTGTTTTCCAGGGGTCATTCACAGTAAATAGCAGTTTTTAGCCTTTAAATATTGATTTGTGCTCTAGATATCAATCTGCAAAATGTCGAGCTACTTCTTTAAAGCAATCAGGCAAAACAATGTCAGCTGGACATTCCTGTAAATTAACTGAATCCTAGGACACACGCTTTTTTTTAAAAAAAAGTTGATTTTGTTATAGTACCCACAAATCCCAAACTGTCCTTCCAACCTGCCAGCAGTGTTCAAGGACACATTATGTGAGCCTGGCACAGACATGTCAGGCAGATACAGAAACACATAAATTTGTTGCTCTTCAGTTGCATTTTTGGCAGAGGTGTGTTCACTAATGGTGTTCACTAGTGTCATGTTCCACAGGACCTGTATTACTAAAATAGTGTTACCACCAAAAACTACAGCCCATTTTAAAACATGAAATAGGCTATGGAAGCTACGACATGTAGCATGAGATCATTTCCTCCTGTGTTCATTTTGCATTGCGCTTTGTCTCTTGTCTTTATGAAATATGATACTGGTACCAAGTGCAATTTATGAGTAATCAAACTAATTTCAAGGATTAACTTTGACCTCAAATTGTCAACACGTTCATCATTACATTACTTTACTAACTGGAATATGGGCTTTCTGTAGCCTAAGTGTGCAGTGTGCAGGAATATTAGGCTACAAAATCATAATAACAAAAACAGTTCAGGCAGGGCTCAAGATTAGCAGATATCTTAGAGTCAAAGAACTAAAACTGGGATCAGAATATCACTGGTGACTTATCCTTTTCACTTTCCAACAAGAAACGTTCACAGTTCCTCCAAACAGAGGCCCTTCCATGTGTTGTGAAACTCGCGCAACTCAGTGTGCTGAAAAACATTTGCAGTCCCACTGGTGAACTGCAGTGTAAGGAAATAAGGGGCTTCATTTAGCTGAACCCAAACTAAAGATGTCCCAACAGCATTTTATACGTAAGAAGCCGTTTTAGTTTTAAAAGATCCACAGTCCGTTATTAACATTTTCTAGCCTACGTCCTGTTTGTGATGAACAATGCTGACATCCAGTAACCCGTGTGTGTGTGTTTGTGTGGTAGGAGGTAGCTCACTCACTGACTAAATGACAGCAGCAGCAAACGCAAGACGCGCGCACACGCACGCGGCCGTCTGTGATGCTGTGATGCAGGGTATCGTTAGATAATATTTTTTGCTCGCCTTACCCTCCGTCCTGCGCCGTACTGGCTGGAGCTCCACCGGGCCCGGTTGTCGGCCACTGACTCTCCGTTACCGGGCAGTGAACCGGAGTCCGAATCCTCTCCCTCCTCCAACTCCTCCCCCTCCTCCCTCTCCTCCGTTTTCAGCCGCTTTGCCGCCCTTCCGTACTCCCCTTCCTCACGCTGGCCGATTCCTTCCTCCGTCGACATGCTCGCGGCTGCGGCGGACCTGTTGGAGAGCGGGGCCGTGTCTGGAGCTGGTCAGACTGACACATCCATGTCAACAGCTATGCTGCAGAGTGTCCTCGATAAGCAGCCTCCGTTTCTCTGTCTATGTCTCCCTGTTTGTTTTTTCCTGTCCCCGTCTCGCTGATGTATTCTCGGTCCCTGTCGCTCCTGAATACCACTGATTTTCTGTGTAGAGGTGTGCGTGGACTGGATTCATCCCGCCCCGTGCTCTTCTTTCATTGGTCAGTCTGTTCCTGCACCTTGGAGATACAGTGTGTGATTGGCCGATGTTGATGCGTCAACAGGCAGCTCTCCACGCTCTGCAGAGGAGTACAGAGAAGGAGCAGACAGGGGAATGGTGGGCTAGGTAAAACCAGAGAAGGCGACACACTTAAAATTGCAGAGCACAGGAAAAAGGACACACACACACACACACAGAGAGAGAGAGAGAGAGAGAGAGAGAGAGAGAGAGAGGGTGAAAGAGAGTGCGAGCATTTATTTGCTGCATTATTAAATTGGGTAAATCTCTTTGTCATACATCGTGTCTGGCTTATTTTTTCACAAGTCATCAGTAGGCCTCACCACAGACACCAACTTTGCTGGAATTCCTTTGAATATTGTTCTATATTGATTTCCATGCCATGTAAATAGCAAAGCACAATACAGAAAACAAAATGAGGAGGTGTATTGCATTTCAGTATTGTTCAGAGGACAGCAACTTAGATTTGAGACTGTTTAATGCAAAGAACTGTCGTTAGTTGCACTTGTTTAGGGTGCAAGGGAGCTTAATGGCAGTGTATTGTCAATGCCATAGTGAAAAACAATCAGCTGTTCAATCACACAGTAAATGCTGGATCCTAAAATTCCCCAAAGACAACGTAACAGTATCTTTTCATCAGATCCTCCTTGCCTGGTAAATGCCCATATCTTTCAAACTTTGAGGCCTCAGTTTGTACCTCAGGCTTTCTGTTAAAAATGTGAAGTCATCAAGGCCATTTTTAGGCTGCACACAAGCCTAAAAAGCCTGAGCCAGAGCCAGAGGCTTGCTTGCTCTGCCTCCTCAGCCAGCTCCCTGAGTATCCTCTGTGGGTTGACTCCAGTCACTCCCAAAGTCTTCAGGAGGTGCTGAACAGAGCCATGAGCATTTGCCAAAGTAACCAGACTACACAGAGGTTCTTCTCATGCTGTCAGGATTTGCTTCCAAATATGGTGTGATGTCCACTCTGCCCTCCTTAAGATGGCCAGCTTTGATCTTATCTGCTGCAAGAGTATTGTGAAGCCCATCTTCTCCACAGCCTTCTTAGAGATTGTCTCTCCTTCACTAGTTTCTATATCTTTCTCTCTTGCCTTAGACCATCCCTAGGCTAGTTCTTCTTCTACCAAAGCTCTCCATGCCTTCGTCATAAATGTGACTGCTGAAGGGTTGAGTGAAGATATTGATTGAAGGTTCTCCTGGCCTCCTTGTAGAAGCAAGCAGCGCAGCACAAAGTATCATGGGCTGAGTTTGGGGCAATCGAGCACCATCGAATAAAATTCTTAATCGAGTCTAGGATGGTCACTGACAATAGACTTCTTACAGCATTTTGACAACTCGCAGCAGGAATATTACAGGTGGAATAAAGGTTGCTTTCCAGTTAAGTGAATGCTTACTCATTGAGATGGCTTGCTGACACAACCACATGGTGAAGAACCATTGTTTTTAATAGCAGTTATTTTTTAGTTTTCCTTCTTTGGCGAGTTAAGTATCTGCTTTGTAACATATTGATAAACTGACGAGAAACTGAAAACTGCAGTTAAATGGAAAAGATTCATTTTATTTATTAACACTTTTCCAAATCATCTGCCATGATACAGGACTATGTAATATATACATACCTTTTATTATACTGTTGCAGTTGGTTTAAAAGAAATCATCTTAACTAACTGTCAAATATAAACTACAACCACTAATAGGGTTTTCAGTTAATGTTCACCTCAAACATCAAATGTGATCTCAGTGACCATGGCCATGGCCTGATTGCTGGTACCAGATAGAAAGGTTTGAGTGTTTCTGAAACTGCCGGTCTTGTCAACAGAGTTTACTCAGAATGGTGCCAAAACCAAAAAACATCCAATGAGTGGCACTTCTGTGGGTGGAAGTATCATCAGGTATGATATGCAAAAAACAGTGTATAAACTCATTTAAAACATTAATTAGTTAATTAATTATGTAATTAAGGTTGGCTGGTGCTAATTATGTCAAGTGATTTGATCTTGATATGTAAAAAGTGGAAGAGGGCACCTTTAAAGAGATCCTTTGACACACACTTGCAGAAATCTTGCAAGCTTAAAATGTGTCAGTGATGCAACATTTCATTTCAGTTAGTCAGAGATTCAAATAATACATTTGTGTGTCTGTGGTCTGACGGTCACAAGGTCATAGTCTGTGAACAAGCCTGTTGTGTTGAATTGTGCTTGTGTTCCTACATGCAGGTGCTTCTATCTATGTGTGTGTGGCTGTGCTTCTGTGGTCACAAACAGAATAATGCAATATAGCAGAGTCATTTCTGGTTCCTCCTTGTTCAACCCTGCAGACACACTTAATCTTTCTCTTTGTCTGTTATTTCCCACGCCGCCTGTTTTCACACCAACGCTGTGATTCAGATCAGCTTTCAAGTAGCGCGGCCTGTTGGACAAGACTGCAGGTGAAAGATGAGACTGTTGAAATGATCCTTTCATTTAATACATTCGAAACCATGTGATTCACACATACACATACATTTGTTCCACTATCCCTACGGGGACACTCATTGAAATTATGCATCTGCTAGCCACTTACCCTAACCTTAACCATCACAACTAAATGCCTAATCCCAACCCTTACCCTAATTCTAATCTCAACCTAATTGTAACCTGAACCCTAACCCTCAAAAAGCAGTCTCTATCCATTGGGAAGTCAATCTACGAGTCCCTGCAGTTTAATGTGTATTCAGGTTGGTCCCCTCTGGGATATAAGAATGAGGAACACATGCATTAAAAATGAGCAGGGAGCAAAGAGGATAATGATGTTAGTAATTATATCAGTTTATGTGCTTACAAAACTGAGAACCTTTAATTACTGTTGGTGAGTTTTCATTTCCTGGTAGCACAGCCAGCAAGTTCATATTTTTCACTGTCACTACAAATGACTAAAAGTGCCGACTTTGTGCTGTTTCTACCCCAAATTCTCACTTCATCAAGCACTTTATTAGGAACACCTGGACACTATGCAATTATCCAATCAGCCAGTAATGCAGCAGCAGTGCAATGCATACAATCATGCAGATACACATCAGGGTTTTCAGTTAATGTCAAACAGAATGGTGCCAAAAACAAAAAGTGGCACTTTTGTGGATGGAAATGTCTGTTAATGGGAGAGGTCAGAGGAGAATGGCCAGACTAGTTGGAGCTGACAGAAAGGCCAAGGAAACTCAAATGACCTGCCTTCACAACTGTGGTAAGCAGAAAAGCATCTCAAAATGCACAATACATCCAACCTTGAGGCAGATGACTATGTCGAGTTCCACTGCTGTCAGCCAAGGACAGAGATCTAAGGCTGCAGTGGACACAGGCACACCAAAACTGAACAACAGAGGACTGGAAACACATAGCCTGGTCTGATCAACCTGGATTCCTGCCCAGGCACACAAATGGTAGGGTCAGACTTTGGTGTCAACAGCATGAATCCATGGACCCAACTTACACTGTATCAACAGTCCAGGCTGGTGGTGATGGAGTAATGGTGTGGCAAATGTTTTATTGGCATGCTTTGGGCCCCTTAATAACAACCTATCTGAGTACTGGTGCTGACCATGCACATCCCTTTATGCCCATCAACATTCCAGTTTGATAATGCTCCATGTTACAAAGCAAAAGTCACCTCAAACTGGTTTCATGAACACGACAATGAGTTCAGTGTTCTTTGGTTGCTTCCCCTGTCACTAGATCTGGATCCAGTAAAACACTGTCATGGAACCTAGTTCTTCTATTCCCAATATGTAATTTCCCTGAGTCAGTATTATGGTATAAATGCTGAGAGGAAGGTGCACATTCCTCTCCTTCATCTGATCAACATTTATACGAGTCCTGAGCTTGTAATGTTTGAGCAATGCTTGTTCACTTGTCTTGTCACTAGTCTTTCTGCTCACATTGGTTCCCTATAAACCTTGCTTTCACAATGAAATTCTGTCTGGTATGAATTTTCACCGAAAAATTCAGGCTTATGGCAACAAGGAAGTGCGCTTGCCACAGCACTTTTGTTTTCCCTAGTAGCTACTGGTAGCTTTCTCCAGGTAGGTCATTGAAAAAACTGGAGTAGCTGTGGAAACTACCCAGCAAAAGAAAAAGAGATCAGTTATTGGAGGAGGCAAAGAAGACAAAGAGGGAGAGTAAAAGAAACTATAATAAAACAAGAGTGAACCTCAGATGGGCATGTTATGAACTCTAGTATAGGACCCCAATGCAGAGAACACACACAGGTAAGTACCAACAGATGGCTCTTTAATAAGGCACTGATGAAAACACAGGAACAATAGGCAGGCAGCGTGGCAGGCGACTGGCTGACTATAGAAAGTACTGAAGACACGAGGAACAGAAAACGCTGCCACTGGAGAAACACAGGTAGCCACAGAGAACAGGAGAATCCAAACGCAGGTAGCGCTGAGAGCTTGCACACAGGATACAGCAAGGAATACTCTGGCCAAGGACTGGGGTGAAGGCCGGGCTTAAGAAGGCGAAGGGAGAACGAGCGGAGTGGAAACAGGTGTGTGTAATCAGCCAGCAGGAGGAGACAGCCACACCCCTAGCAACACACCAGCTCTGCAACCAAACAGAAAAAAGGGAAGGGGGAACAGAGAGAAAGAACACAACACAAAGACAAACTAACCCAAACCATAACAGGGCATTCACAAGACCCATGGTCAGAAGAGAACAGAAGTTCAGCCCTGGACTTATCCTCTAGAACAGACAGGATTTTTGACTGACTGACTCAGTTGACATGCTAGACCAGTAAGTAACCTGCCTACTTATTAATACAACCAGGTGTTTTATTCTGCCTTTATCACAAACCAAAAAACTAGAAACCCCAAACTCACCTGTGAGATTGGGGTTCTAGTTCAAACATGGATTCTTATGGTTGTTTCTTGCTTTGGACAGTAGCCAAGCTGATGGTGGTAGCCATGTTCCTAATGCAACCACTAGCAGTAGGACTAACAGATGATTTGTTATTTGTTTGATAATGACTTTTCTAAAAATGAGCAGGGGTGAAACTTACTATATACTTCTTTGTGACAGCGTCACCAACCAAATCCTTGTGGAAAGACAAGGGGGGAAAGCTGTCTATTGTCACTATAAAGAAAGAGTGCAATGTTTTAGTGGGTATTTGTTTTCTGCTAAAACGTGAGTCAGTTTCAAAGAAGAGAATGTTGTTATCAAAGAAGTGCAACTGAGTATCATTTAGTACCAAATAATGTGAGATCGATGCCACCAGGCACTCATTCCAGATATCTTCTGTGATAGGCCTCAGACAGCAGGTGACAGGCTATAAAAAGTTTTGGAAGACAGCTGATCGGTTGGTCTGTTTTTCACTCTACAGGAAAATGGGCCATCAATTTGTGTTCTGTGAAGGTTTTTCACTCTAATTGTTTGCAGAGAATCCTAAGTGGTAAACTTAATGAAATAGTTTTTGTTTCTCCTTTTTGTGGCCAGTCAGAAAAAAAAAAAAATCTGAAAAATCAACACTACCAACTATCCTCAAGCATCCTTGGGGTGTGGTAGAATGGGAGATTGGCAGCTTGAATGTGCAGCTGACAAATGCAATCATGTCAACATTAACCACAATCCCAAAGAACTGCTTCCAACATCTTGTCTAGGTTCCTGTTGAGCTGAGGCTGTTTTGAGATCAAAGGGAGGGCCTATGCAGTATTAGTATGGTGTTCCTACTAAAGTGTTTGCTGACTATATGTTTATATTGATCTTATTGACCCAGCAGTATAACCTGAGCTGATCCACAGGCAGTGATCAGTGGATAACAGCTGAAAAGTAAGGTGACATCAGTACCATATGTTGAGCCCATTAGTCAGGGATATCTCTCAGTTCTCAGTTCACATTTTGATGTAGCATTTTTCATTGTAAGCTAGGTTATAAGTTAAAAGTTCTGATCTGCACTTCTCTACACAACAGCATTCAGTGCATTTCACAGGAAGTGTTAAAGCACTATCTATTACAGTCATCTGTCTTTTAATGAAATGCTCAATGAAGCTATATATAATGTGATTGTTAAAATGACAGAATGAAATGGTGTAATAAAATGAAATAAAACTATAAATAAAATTAAAACACATCTCCCACGACTTCAAGTATCTGTTGCTGCTGTGGCCATGGTGTACTGTCTTTTGACGAGTCAATGGTAGACAAAAGAAGTGAGGATAATAATAATCAGGTGCGAGGGAGTCCACAACCAGTGAAAAACTGTATACCCCACTGAAGCCATGCAGCATGACCCTCTTTTCACAAGCTGTTGGCACTCCTTTTCATGGTCACATGAACTGCAATTGTAGGATCTTGAATTATTTCACAGGCTGGTTAGCAATGGTCACCACAGAGCTGTGCTCCATGTTTGTGGTGAGCACCTGTTAACTTTGGCTGTGCATTCTTGTATGTGTATGTAATGTTATGCAGTAATATCCATATAAGATACATGTCATCAATCCAAGTGTGTACTAATAACTTTTCCTTTCATATTTCAGATTAAGTATAAATCACTATGTATAAACCAATTCCCTTAATTATTTATAAGCTCAGTATGAATGCATTTGCATTTTCTAGACTATCTCTAAGAAATGACAATTTCATAGACCCATTGAGTAGGCCACAATATCCAAGTACTTCATATTCATGTACACGCTGCTGTAACCTCTTCGTATGGCCTCTGGTCAGACTGTGTAGCAGCCCATCAAAGTCAACTGTCTTTAAGCACTCCTGTAGTGTGCACACTCTCCAATCATCATGGAGATGATCACTTTACTATTTTCTGAAAAATAGCTTAGCCTGGCAAGATAGTCTTAAAAGATATAAGAAGGCCCTCTGTAATGCAAGAGGCGCCTATTACTCGTCACTACTAGAGGATAATAAGAACAACCCCGGGTTTCTTTTCACTGTGGCCAGGCTGATAGAGAGTCACAGCTCTATCGATCCATGTATTCCTATAACCTAATGATTTTATGAACTTTTTAAATGATAAAATGTTTAATATTAGAGACAAAATTCATCACATCCTGCTTTCAACCAGCACTGATTTATGTCAAAATACAGGATCCATAGCATCAGCTGTGAAACCTAACTTAGACTCTTTTTCTCCCATCGACCTCCCCCAGCTCACTTCAACTATTTCAGTATCTAAACCTTCAACATGTCTCTTAGACCCCATCCCAACTGTATTAGATATGTTAAATCTGTCCTTGTTAACAGGTTATGTGCTGCAGTTGTATAAAGTAGCTGTAATCAAACCTCTTCTAAAAAAGCCCACCCTAGATCCAGACGTATTAGCCAATTACAGACCTATATCTAACCTCCCCTTTCTTTCTAAGATCCTGGAGAAAGCAGTTGCAAAACAGTTGTGTGATTTTCTCCAGGATAATAGTTTATTTGAGGTTTTTCAGTCAGGATTTAGGCTGTATCACAGCACAGAGACAGCACTCATAAAAGTTACAAACCTCCTGATAGCATCAGACAATGGACTTGTTTCTGTCCTTGTCTTGTTAGATCTCAGTGCTGCTTTTGATACGATTGACCATCACATCCTTTTACAGAGACTGGAGCACTTTATTGGTATTAAAGGAACGGCACTAAACTGGTTTAAGTCCTATCTATCTGATAGGCTTCAGTTTGTACATGTTAACAACTACTCCTCCATACACACAAAAATTAGACAAGGAGTTCCACAAGGGTCAGTGCTTGGTTCAATCCTCTTCACCTTGTATATGCTTCCCTTGGGCAACATTATCAGGACACACTCCATAAATTTCCATTGTTATGCAGATGATACACAGCTTTATCTGTCAATGAAGCCTAACGAAACCAATCAGCTAGCCCAACTCCAGGCTTGTCTTAGGGACATTAAAACTTGGATGACAAGCAATTTTTTATTACTGAACTCAGATAAAACTGAAGTCATTGTACTTGGTCCTGAACACATCAGAAATAAATTTTCTAATGATGTAGTTCCATTAGACGGCATTGCCCTGGCTCCCAGCTCCACTGTAAAGAATCTGGGAGTCATCTTTGATCAGGATATGTCCTTTAACTCACATATAAAACAAACTTCTAGGACTGCCTTCTTTCACCTGTGTAATATCACCAACATTAGAAAAACTAGTCCATGCATTTGTTACTTCCAGGCTGGACTACTGTAATTCATTATTATCAGGCTGCCCCAACAACTCTCTAAAGACTCTGCAGTTGATTCAAAATGCTGCAGCACCATTACTGACAGGAACTAGGAAAAGAGACCATATTTCTCCTGTGTTAGCCTCTCTACATTGGCTCCCAGTCAAATCCAGAGTAGAATTCAAAATCCTCCTCCTCACATACAAAGCCCTTAATGGTCAGGCTCCATCTAACTCAATATCTCCTCTTTCCCATAGTATTGTGCTATTCCGTCTCTCTCTCCTCTTCTGTCTCTTTCTGCAGGTATTTCTGCCTCTGGAGCTGTAGAGTCTGACCTGTGATGACAAGTCTCCTGCTGCTCCTACAACTCCACTCAACACCTGCTGCTAGAATTAGAAATTGTTACTATTGCTTCTAGTAGGGTTAGGGTTGGTGGGATCTGTTGGGTCTCTCTCTGTAAATACCTATTTTAAAGAGTACGGTCTAGACCTGCTCTATATGAAAAGTGCCTTGAGATGACTTTTGTTGTGATTCGGCACTATATAAATAAATTGAATTGAATTGAATTGAATTGCATGATGTTATAAAGTTAAAGGAACATTTATTTTTAACATGTTTCATAGAACATAAATAACACACATATATCTATATATAACATAAATAACAAATTATATATATATATATATATATATATATATATATATATATATATATAACTAGCAGCTTGCAAACCCTGTGTAAAAGCACCCTTAGGATCCTTTCACATTCACATTCTGTTAATTTGGTTCAGACAGGATTACTAAGCCATTTTACAGCAAGAATGAGTTGTTGGTAAACAATGTAACTTCTTAATAACAATAACTCTGCATTGATTTCTCCTTGGGTGTCCATGCAGCCTGACGATGGAGGTGATTATTTAAACCTTCTTTTGACCTATCCATATGTTTTCATGTCCACACTTAGTGGTTGCTGTGCAAAAAACCAATGTGAACAGGAAATGGAACTAACAGGAAACAATGTTTTTTCCCCTTTGCTGTGCTTTGCCAGCACTGTGGCCATAAAAATGTGACCACAAGCCAACTTCTCTACCCTACTGCTTTAAAGTAACAACAGAGGTCACAATAACATGGTTATTCAATGCAACTAGTAATTAAGAACAGACAGAATTAGATACCTTTGGTAACTTTTTGTTTTACATGGATAAAGAGCTTTGTCCTAACAGTGAAAAAGTTCATTGTATTGAACAGCAAGTTGACTATTTTCTGATGTGTTTTTCTAGACATTTTTATGTCAGGAAATTCTGAATATTAATATCAGAAAAATATTGTTAATATTGTGATACAGGTTTCAAGCATATCCATACTGGCCTGACACCTACACTGCTACAATTACCCACCTTTACATTTAGCAGACACAGTATACACAGATGCATTCACTCGGAAATAAACTGCTAGATGCTGCATTTGCCATCTTCTTAACACCACTGCTGTTGCTGGACAGGCTGGTAGTGTGCAAGGGTGGTTTCTAAGACCAACACACGCTCCATCAACAGACTGGTTTACAAGTTCTCACCCTTGCCATAAAGCTGACATAAAGATTTTCAGTTGGTGGGATTAACTTGTTTAGTCCAGTGTGATCTCCTTTCACTAGAGACAATACATTTGTCTTGGCCCTACATTGTAACATAATAAATAAACAGCTAAATTTGAAAATAAAAATCTTGCTTCTAGTGTATTTTGTTTCACATGATTCATGTACAGCTGAACTCACTTCCTCCTACTGTTAGGGACTCCAGCTAAAACTCCCACTCATCACCTCATCAATTTTCTGTTCTCTGCTGCAGGTTCTCTCTCCCTTCGCATCATTCCTTCTTTCAACATTCTTTTTGAAGGCTTGTGTTGTTCTTTGGTTGGATTTACATCTACATTTTTGGCAATGATGGTGTAGATGATTACATTATTCTAGAACCACTTACAGTGTAACTTTACTGTAAATCAATAATCATGTCTTATTAAGACTGTCAGCAGTCGTATTGTAGTCGTATGGTGAGGATAGTGACAATGGCAGTCAAATAGGTGAACATAATTACAGGGACCATAGTACAATAACCACAAGCAGAATCACAGAGGGAAGAAAATAAATCCCACACTGTTCAAAGCTGTGTACAAAGGAGTGTTGTCCACGAAACTGTCCACACTGTCCACCAGAACATATTCTGCTTACTATATCTCATCTCTCTCTCTCATTTCTCTCACCCCTCACCTACACACACGCACATACACACACACCACACACGCACATACACACACACACACACACACACACACACACACACACAGCAGCAGTATTTGCCACAAAGTCTGACATGATTGGTTCCACTTCCCCATGACCGTAATCAGTCTTGTCTTGCTGTTTTTGCAGAGAACAACACACACACACACACACACACACTTTGATAACAGTCACACTCACTCAGGACTGTAGCTTCTGTAAAATGTTTCTCAATAAAAAGGCTTTTGTCACTTGTCTTCCTGTGTAGTTCTGTTCTGACTGTAGACCCTGACCTCTGATCTGTCCATATGATTCAAGATCCACATTGTGTTATACAATACTGATATGATATATGACACAAGGCATCCCAAAAAATGGTTCTCTATTCACAAATAAAATCTATTTTACAAAATAAACCAAGCCCCAAATAATAATACTGCCATAATAAACTTGAAAGCAAAACCATAAACTGAACTTTTATATTTGAATTTAATTAGATGCACCAAGTTTGGTAGGCAGACGTATCATACCAAGGCTTGAGAAAAGCCTCTTGGAACTGTAGTAGACAATCAGCAAGTAACTAACAAATACATTGTCCAATCTGACCCAAACTTCACATTTTGTATTTTGATGTAGTTTGATGTTTCACCATTGAACAGGAAATTGTTGTAACTCAAATGGACAATGTCCAATCTGACCCAAACTTCACACTTCATAAGAGAGGCTGCTTGAGGACATCTACAAGCCAACATTCAGTCATAGT
The DNA here is from genome assembly GCF_001640805.2 of Lates calcarifer. Lineage (NCBI taxonomy): Eukaryota > Metazoa > Chordata > Actinopteri > Centropomidae > Lates > Lates calcarifer. The sequence continues at coordinate 18,741 of NW_026116320.1, forward strand.
CATAGTGCCACCTACTACACCACCTATTAGCCACAGTATGTCTAAAAGATATAACCCTGATGATGTCATAGTAATGTCACCTTAGCCTTGTGGTTGGCAAACTTATTACAAGAAAGTCCACAAATTGGAAGTGTGGAGTTTGAAAGATATCTAACAGGCAGGGACAGCCAAATGAGAAAATGCGATTGGTTGCATTATGGGAACTGTAGTATCCAGTCAGGATTTCTTCAAATCTAACTCTTGTGACTCTCCTATGAAGCAAACACCATGATGGCTACATGACAAATAAAAAGAGACATTTCCATAAATTCAACCTGGATACAGAGTCTTTTGTCTCAGCTGACAAGCATCTTCTATGAATGTTGCCAAAGCAAAAGTTTCCACCTTAAAAAGCCAGTCAACATAACTGCATCAGACAACCAAAACAAGTCAGGGTTATTCACTTGAACCTTAACAAACAAACATTTTCTTAAATCAGAGTACAGAGGGCAATAAAATACAAAATGAAATTCATCTTCAACAACCCCAAAATCACAAAAAACACATAAACATTGTTCATCTGGTGTTCCTTTGTATCCACTCGCCTCAGTTGCCAGCAGTAATGTTCAATAAGTTTTCAATAAACATTGAACCCGTCTGGCCCTTGACTTGTAGCATTTTTTTAATTTCGGCCCACTGTGTATTTGAGTTTGACACCCCTGCACTAACTGCTCCTGTAGCAGGCAATGAAAATTATGAAGGAGCAAAGAAGTTGATTAGAAAAAATATGTGCAGTATCCTTTTAACAACCTAGCCTTGGAAAATTACTAGTTCCTCTCTTCAGGTAAGTTAAACAGTCCTCAATAATTTAATGAAATGTTTTTTCCAAATATATAAATATTTAAAAATATCCCCGGTCATCCACCCTTCAGGTACAATGTATTGAGTAAGTCACTTACCCAGCCAACTTTATATGAAATTGATTAAATCTGAACTCTTTTACTTACTGTCCCTGCACTGTAGCCCAGCGGGAAAGCCTTGTCCATGTACACTCAAAGAGAATTGTATGCCTATTAGCTTACCTATACCTATATTAGCTTCACATAAATGTTGAAAAATAAATATTTGCATGATACAAGAACAGTGGATTTTGGGTCACATTAATGTGAAATGAAAATGAAAGCCCATTGAGAGAGGATCTTTTAATGTATGAACAGGAGGAGTAATTAAAGCAAATAAAATAAAGTCCTATGTTCATACAGGTGCCTGGCTCTTGTTTTATATCCTGTCCTTTCAGACAAATGTGGTAGAAGTAATTTTAGGGATTAAGAAACTGCCATGGCTCTGGCAACATCACAGTCCTTAATTATTAACAAAACAGAAAGGCTCAGGCACCACAAGAGACAGTTTATAGAAGGAAATAAACCAACTACACTGAGAGGTTGGTGATGTGAGTGGTCCTCCCTGTGTCTGTGAAACTGTTACCACAGTGAATCAGAGCTCTCTCACTCCTCCCTGCATGAAATTCAACTGCAGTTTCATGGTGTTGACTGTGAAAGCTGTCTCACACTCCTACAGTAAAATATGAATAATGACAAAGCCACGCAGCCTCTGTTGGAGACCAGTTTCCTGTTCTTTTCTGCAACTCAACTTACATCAACTTATATCACATTTTATGAAATCCCAGCTGTTAAAAGTCTTTGCGAGTGATGGATGAGAGGTTGCCATAGCGACACATCATGTCTCCTGGCAGGGGAACGGAGTGCCCTCTCACCCAAAACCGCCTCCTCAGCTCATGCTCTAGGAATAGTTCAGTTTGTATAAAGATGTTAATCACACACAGGTGAAGACTCACACACAGTGCAATGTTACATAACATGAATAGAACTGCTCTCTAATTCTTGATGGACTACAATCATTCAGTGGACAGGGACCATCAGGGACAATCTGACACATTGTAACAAACAACAATAACCAGCTTGAGTGAGCAAGCTCTTTGACACTTATTATTAGTTTAATGTACGAATGGCACAGGTTCGTCACATCACAAATCACATATATCTAACAAAGTTTGGTCAGGTTACACTATGAGCATCATGTCGCTGTAACATACCTGACATGACTATAGACTGGCATGGTAAAGTTCATTAAAAAACATCTCATCAAATCACACAGTTGCACAAGTGGGAACTACATGTGCACAGAAAAAGGCACTGGCTATTGAGCTGTATGGTGCATGATTATACTGTAAATTGAGAAAAATAATTTGCATAGTTAATTAATACACTTAATTATCTACTTCAAAATATCCAGTTTTCTTCTTTTCTGTCCCACTGTTGCTAGAGGTCAGGTCAGATCAGACTGAAGTGAAGGTGAAGCGAGTGATATGTTGGTAGTCCTCACCAGGACGCAGGAGACAGTCAGGAAATGAAGCCTGAAGAGACACACACACACACACACACACACACACACACACACACATCGTGAATATGGATTTTGTTTCTGGTTTCTGTGCTACATTTACATTTACTCATTTAGCAGACACTTGTATCCAAAGTTACTTCAAGTAGACAGACCCAGACCCACAAGTTGCTGTGTAGGCAAGCACTGGTGACATGAATTTGATTTTCATGTCATGGGTAGCCACTGGAGGTCAATGAGCAGTCGATGGACATGTGCCTTTAAAGGCTGATGAAGTGCAGATGCACAGCTACATTCTGGACCATCTGCAACAGTTTCACTGTGTGTGAAAGGAGGCCCGCCAAAAGGGCACAGCAGTCAAGTAGAGTGATAGCCATGGTTACTTAAGTCACTTAAGACCTGATTTCTTACATTGTATAGTGCAAGTGACACAACAAGGGGACAGATGCAACGTGATTATAGAAGGACAGCTGGTCATCAAACATGACAGCCAGGTTTCTGATGAGTTTAACTGGGTAGAGAGATGAAAAGGCAATTTTGATGCTGATATTGTGATAGAGACATTGATTGGCTGGGATTACTCAACAGTTTTTGTTGCTTAGCAAGAGAGTTGTAGAACATTTTGCTGAGTTGAGTAATACTAAACCAGGTTTCTCAATCTTGAGGTCAGAACCTTATATGGGGTTGCCTGAAATACAGAGAGGGTTGTAGAAGATTTGTCAGGCTGACATATGGGTAAGAGGCATGGGGAAAATAATCAATGGCAATTTTTAATTAAAACTTTTAATTCTAAGTATCAGCTGTAGAAATTTCAGCTCTCATCCAAGAGGCTTCTTCAGTCCTGACTAAAGAGACCGGGGTATTTAACCTCTGTGGTGTTATCATCAAGGCTGTTGGTGTTGCTTCATTGTCACTGATGCTCTGTTGTAACAACAGTCTTCAGGGTCGTTGGAGTCACATGAGGCCAAGTGTCCACACAAGGCCAACTGATAAATATTACAAGTATTATTAAAACTAAACTTCAAATCAGCTCGAAAATGCTGTCTGTTCTCAGCACGTGAGTTACAGTTACATCTCCGTCTCTGACTCAGCTGTCAGGTGAGCACAAACAACAGCCCCCACCCTAGAGGTTCTGAGGCTGAAGGAGAATTTTCCATTGTCAGGTCAGTTATATTCATATTGTACACTCCACAATCACAAAAAATAAGATAACTAAGACAGCCTCTCTACTTAGACCCTCCCATCTTGCATCAATATGTTCTATATGTGCTTTGTTCAGAAATGAAAACATATTGACAAAATATTTGAAAATCTATTTAATGAGACTGTTGACTGCAGAAAAGCTTGGGTTTTGTAAGTGGTACTGGACTTGGAGTGGAAACAATGCTATTACATGGTGACTGTTGCAAAATAATTATTCTACAACTTACCTTAGATGTGGTGCATGAAGATTCATATCAATGGTAAAATGCTCTACACAAAGCTTCATTTACATACATCCTTATTAAGATTTCAGCCATATCCCACAGCCCTCTTCAGCATGTGTAAGTAAACCATGTGTTTAGACTATTTTACCACCACACAATTTCATTTATGTTAGAACCAAGGCAATGATCCCCAGTGACTGAAGCATCTCACCTGCATGCATGCACCTACACATCTGCTGATTTCATTATTGGTCAATAAATCATTTACTAATGCTCGTGGTGTATTATTAGATTATGAGTTAAGTTATATTTACCAAGAAAATTGCAATTTCAACCCTCTTAACAACATCATAGAACTAAATAACAGATGGTTTTAACAGCAGTTCACTCCATAAAACATCATCATACCTGGTTGACAGCATCAGGCCAATTCTGTGTCTCCAGACAGAAAGCACTGTGCTTCCCATACCTAACCCCACCCTTTCCTGTCATAGAACCATCCAGGAAGTTGGCAGTGTAGAACTGGACTCCTGGTTGGGTGGTAGAAACCTCCAGGACACGCCCACTGGCCAGGTGACACACTCTGAGGTGAAGAAACATGTTTTCCTTCCAAACTTTAATACAAAGGCCACATGCTTTTGTATTTATTTGTTTTATGTAACTGTGTGTAGAGTGTGTATGAGAAAATGCAGCTAACCTGGCAGCATGTTTCTCAGTGCAGGGGTCTCTGGGTGATGACAGACAGAAGTTGTGGTCAAACCCCGGACCTGGAACTTCCTTCAGGCAAGGGCCAATCAGAACAGGCTTTCTGAGGTCAAAGGATGTGCCCTCCACTCCTCTGATCTCTCCTGTGGATACATTAGATTATTGATTAGGATGAAGGGTCATATGATACAAAGAATGTGCACAGATATGGGAAATCCTGCAAGACACATCTAGCATTCAGAATAATTCTGTCAGAAAGACAGGCTCTAAGAAATGTGATGCAGTATGTAATTGTCATAGCAAGTAAATGAAAGCACAAACTGGTAACTGATGTCAGAAAAAATACTGTAATACCCTATTTTATCCTTCTAGACTGAAAACAAGTGAGTCACAGCAGTCAGGCACAACTTCTATCTCAAAATATGTTTCCAAGCTTAACTTTGTCCTCACATAGAAATCATGCATTTGTCACGCACAGTGCCTACTTTACATTTGCTCTGACTGGCTGATTGTCACTCTATTGTGTGCAGCATACAGGAAAGTACACATATTAAAGTGTTCCAAATTTCTTTAGATGTCTTTGCTTTTGTCCAGTGGTTGTGAATAATGACATAAACTGAACACTATCTAAAGCCCACCCATAAATTAGCTGAGCACTCAGAGGGTCAGAGATCCAGTCTTGTCTTACCACTGAACTCAACTTGCCTGAGTCCGCCTCCAAATATTAGTTCACCTCATAGTTTAGCCATCTGTGTGCACAGTTTTATCAATTATACAGATTTTCACATTAGTATTTTTTAATTAACCAACTGGGAACTAACCTGAGTTCCATTAGATTTTATTATATTCATATTTAGAGGTGTTTCTAACACTACTCAGATTTAAAATGTGTTTGATTCATGTTTCAATCAATAAGGCCCCAGGTTAGGGAGCAGCCACAGCTCTAATAAGCCTTATTTTGCTTGAGTGTCTTCTAGGCTATCAAGCATTCTAACTCTGACGTACAGTCTATAGTATCTGGGACAATGTCTGCATTATGCTATTCATTTTTAAAAACATTGTTTTCATGTGAAAGCCATGTGTTGACCAAATCATTGTTTTATGATTACTACATTATCTGCCAAAATCAGAATATCAGCTTGTTACACCTCTGTTCAGCCCTCTGCTCTCTGTGATGTTACATGTTAACCAGCAGCCATTCCCAAGCTGAGTGAAGACTGAACAGCCTGAGAAGACAGGCAGGATCAGCCAGTCAACTTTTGAATACTGACCACTAATTTTAACTGTGCATGACACAGAATTGATCCCATTTTTAAAATCATGTTTTAATTCAGTCCTTAAGGTGGATTTCTATTGTAACACAGATTCTGTGATATAAATAAACAGTTATTAGCTCCTCTGTCTCCAGGGAAAGCTCCAAAGCTAATTGCAGGGTAATGAGAATGTTTGTCTAACAGAACTAGAAGAAACACATCCCTGCACAAAAGAACAAGTGTTCGTGCCTCCGCACGTCTGTATGTAACAGTGGCAGGATAGCAAACACACACAATAGTTATTCATATTTTATACAGTACAAAACATAAAGAGTAAAGGTGGATTCAACATTCACACAAATTAAATCAGGACTAAACAGTTATCTGAAACTGCAACAAAGACAACAGGACTTGATCTCTGGAAAGAGACACAGAGACAATCACACACAGGCTGCTCGTGCATTCTGCAGTGGAGTTTAAAGACAAGAGTGTTCTGTCAGAGGAAGACAGAGAGAGAGGAACATAAAAGATAGAGAGGAACTATGATGTCTATAAAAATGATTGCCTACTTCCTGATTTTTTTCCCAGTAGGTTTGTACTACACTTTGTATTTGAAAAAGGACAAATCAAAAAACTGTTATATTGTGCTTTAAGAGAGTCTCCGTTAGCTCACTCACCAGCAACCAATATTCATAATTATCACTAATGAAGTTCTTGCTGAGAGTTTTCTTTGCTTCTTTCAGTCCAAACTGTTTCCAATGAAGTAAACTTCATGTTTTCATGAGTTGATATTAACACCTGCTGATCAACACTACTGCAGCTTACTGGACGTGGTCTGTAAACCCATGTCAAACTGATGAATTAATAAGTTCTGTAGGTCTATACACAGACCCACTAAATTCCAGATTTTATTGATGAATAAGACTATTGACTAACCCTAACCTTTTTATGGTTACTACGTCTAATATCCTAAATTTTAGCTGATTTTAACACTGGATTTTTACTTGACTCTTTCAGTCTTACCCAGTTAGTCAAAGTCATACTCATATCCATGGTCATAGTCTTTGTTTTGACACTCCTGTCCTTAATGTCCACATAAATTATGTCAGTTTATCTGATCATTGGCCCATTATGTTTTCCACCTCACTCCCCTCTCAGATTCCTAAACCCAGTCTGCCAGAGAACTGGACCACATCTATTGCCCTGTCACTGATGGTCAATTCTCTGTTCTCAGTTCCTCTGCTCTTATTAAAGCTCCCCCTGCTGGTCTTGGCACAGAGGAGTCTGTTATAGAATAGAATAGAAGAATTCACAGTATTCAGTTGCACTTGCACTAATACTCAATGACTCAATTGCCCCTTACAGAGGAAAAAAATACATAAATAAAATCAACTTTACTTCATAACTCATAAGTCATGAAGTTAGACAGAATGCAGGAGAGCAGAATGTAAATGGAAAGAGAAAAACTGCAAATGTCCTACCAGCATCTGAGATACTGTATATAAACAAAAATAACAAAAATATAAACAATGTCTCAAGCAGAGAGAGACAAATTCTTTTAATACAATAAATAAAGTACTCAACCCTGCAGTTACATATTAACAGCTGACATTGGTACACAGATCGCCAGTCCATCTCAGGACCAACACATATAGACAAACAACCATTCACACTCACATTCACACCTACTGGCAATTTAGAGTCACCAATGAACCTTAACTAAAACTTGACTTGACTGACTGACTGACTGACTGGTGTGACTCCTCTCAATCTCAAAATATAGCTCCACCAATTTGCTGTCATTTTCATGTATAATGAGGTTTTTTAACAGCTTCTGTCCTTAGCACTTGCAGAAGAGATACAGGTGGGAAATAAGGGAAGGGAGAGCAGGGTTCGACATGTTACAAAGGTTCCAGCTGGAATCAGACTGGG
>NW_026116321.1:0-15217 GCF_001640805.2 Lates calcarifer
TCATAGTATGGCATCCAATATTGTCAAAAAACATCATAGTATGGCATCCAAAATGGTCAAAAAACATCATAGTATGGCATCCAAAATGTCTTAGTATAGTATGGCGTCCTAAATCATCAAAAAATGTCATAGTATAGTAAGGGGTCAAAAATGGTCAAAAAATGTCATAGTATAGTAAGGGTCAACATATGTCAAAAAATGTCAGTATAGTAAGGGGTCAAAAATGGTCAAAAAATGTCTTAGTATAGTAAGGGGTCAAAATATGTCAAAAAATGTCATAGTATAGTAAGGGGTCAAAATATGTCAAAAAATGTCATAGTATAGTAAGAGGTCAAAATATGTCAAAAAATGTCATAGTATAGTAAGGGGTCAAAAACGGTCAAAAAAATGTCATAGTACAGTAAGGCATCAAAAACGGTCAAAAAATGTCATAGTATAGTAAGGTGTCAAAAATGGTCAAAAAATGTCATAGTATAGTATGGTGTCCAAAATTGTCAAAAAGAATGTCATAGTACAGTACGGCATCAAAAACGGTAAAAAAAATGTCATAGTATACTAAGGTGTCAAAAATGGTCAAAAAATGTCATAGTACAGTAAGGCATCAAAAACGGTCAAAAAATGTCATAGTATAGTAAGGTGTCCACAATGTCCAAAAAATGTCTTAGTATAGTATGGCGTCCTAAATCATCAAAAAATGTCATAGTATACTAAGGTGTCAAAAATAGTCAAAAAACGTCATAGTACAGTATGGCATCAAAAACGGTCAAAAAATGTCATAGTATAGTATGACGTCCAAAAAAGTAAAAAAAATGTCATAGTATAGTAAGGGGTCAAAAAGGGTCAAAAAATGTCATAGTATAGTAAGGCATGAAAATTGGTCAAAAAATGTCATAGTATAATAAGGTGTCAAAAATAGTCAAAAAACGTTATAGTACAGTACGGCATCAAAAACGGTCAAAAAATGTCATACTATAGTATGGCGTCCAAAATTGTCAAAAAATGTCATAGTATAATAAGGTGTCCAAAATCGTCAAAAAATGTCATAGTACAGTAAGGCGTCAAAAACGGTAATAAAATGTCATAGTATACTAAGGCATCAAAAACGGTCAAAAAATGTCATAGTATACTAAGGTGTCAAAAATGGTCAAAAAATGTCATAGTATAGTATGGTGTCCAAAATCGTCAAAAAGAATGTCCTAGTATAGTATGATGTCCAAAATGGTCAAAAAATGTCTTAGTATAGTATGGCGTCCTAAATCATCAAAAAATGTCATAGTATACTAAGGTGTCAAAAATAGTCAAAAAACGTTATAGTACAGTAAGGCATCAAAAACGGTCAAAAAATGTCATAGTATATTATGGCGTCCAAAATAGTCAAAAAACGTCATAGTATAATAAGGTGTCCAAAATCGTCAAAAAATGTCATAGTACAGTATGGCGTCCAAAATAGTCAAAAAACGTCATATTATAGTATGATGTCAAAAATGGTCAAAAAATGTCATAGTATACTAAGGTGTCAAAAACGGTCAAAAAATGTCATAGTATAGTATGGCGTCCAAAATAGTCAAAAAACGTCATATTATAGTATGATGTCAAAAATGGTCAAAAAATGTCATAGTATACTAAGGTGTCAAAAATAGTCAAAAAATGTCATAGTACAGTACGGCATCAAAAACGGTCAAAAAATGTCATAGTATAGTATGGCGTCCAAAATTGTCAAAAAATGTCATAGTATAATAAGGTGTCCAAAATAGTCAAAAAACGTCATAGTACAGTACGGCATCAAAAACGGTCAAAAAATGTCATAATATAGTATGACGTCCAAAATTGTCAAAAAATGTCATAGTATAATAAGGTGTCCAAAATCGTCAAAAAATGTCATAGTACAGTAAGGTGTCAAAAACGGTAAAAAAATGTCATAGTATACTAAGGTGTCAAAAATGGTCAAAAAATGTCATAGTATAGTATGGTGTTCAAAATGGTCAAAAAGAATGTCATAGTATAGTATGATGTCCAAAATGGTCAAAAAATGTCTTAGTATAGTATGGCGTCCTAAATCATCAAAAAATGTCATAGTATACTAAGGTGTCAAAAATAGTCAAAAAACGTTATAGTACAGTACGGCATCAAAAACGGTCAAAAAATGTCATAGTATATTATGGCGTCCAAAATAGTCAAAAAACGTCATAGTATAATAAGGTGTCCAAAATCGTCAAAAAATGTCATAGTACAGTAAGGTGTCAAAAACGGTAAAAAAATGTCATAGTATAACATGGCGTCCAAAAAAGTAAAAAAAATGTCATAGTATAGCATGGCGTCCAAAATAGTCAAAAAATGTCATAGTATACTAAGGTGTCAAAAACGGTCAAAAAATGTCATAGTATAGTATGGTGTCCAAAATGTCCATAAAATGTCATAGTATAGTATGGCGTCCTAAATCGTCAAAAAATGTCATAGTACAGTAAGGTGTCCAAAATCGTCAAAAAATGTCATAGTACAGTAAGGCATCAAAAACAGTCAAAAAATGTCATAGTTTTATATGGCACTAAAAGTGGTCAAAAATGTCATAGAATAGTATGGCGTCCAAAATAGTCAAAAAATGTCATAGTATGGCATCCAAAATGGTCAAAAAATGTCATAGTATACTAAGATGTCAAAAACGGTCAAAAAATGTCATAGTATACTAAAGTGTTAAAAAATCGTCAAAAAATATCATAGTATAGCATGGCGTCCAAAATTGTCAAAAAACATCATAGTATGGCATCCAAAATGGTCAAAAAATGTCATAGTATGGCATCCAAAATGGTCAAAAAACATAGTATGGCATCCAAAATGGTCAAAAAATGTCATAGTATGGCATCCAAAATCGTCAAAAAATGTCATAGTACAGTAAGGTGTCAAAAATGGTCAAAAAATGTCATAGTATAGTATGGTGTCCAAAATCGTCAAAAAGAATGTCATAGTATAGTATGATGTCAAAAATGGTCAAAAAATGTCATAGTATAACATGGTGTCCAAAATGTCCAAAAAATGTCATAGTATAATAAGGTGTCCAAAATCGTCAAAAAATGTCATAGTACAGTAAGGCGTCAAAAACGGTAATAAAATGTCATAGTATACTAAGGTGTCAAAAATGGTCAAAAAATGTCATAGTATAGTAAGGTGTCAAAAACGGTCAAAAAATGTCATAGTACAGTAAGGCATCAAAAACGGTCAAAAAATGTCATAGTATACTAAGGTGTCAAAAATGGTCAAAAAATGTCATAGTATAGTATGGTGTCCAAAATGGTCAAAAAGAATGTCATAGTATAGTATGATGTCCAAAATGGTCAAAAAACATCATAGTATGGCATCCAAAATGGTCAAAAAACATCATAGTATGGCATCCAAAATGTCTTAGTATAGTATGGCGTCCTAAATCATCAAAAAATGTCATACTATACTAAGGTGTCAAAAACTGTCAAAAAATGTCATAGTATCGTATGACATTAAAAACGTTCAAAAAATGACATGGTATACTAAGGCATCAAAAACGGTAAAAAAAAATGTCATAGTATAGTATGGTGTCCAAAAAAGTCAAAAAATGTCATAGTATGGCATCCAAAATGGTCAAAAAATGTCATAGTATAGTATGGTGTCCAAAATCATCAAAAAATGTCATAGTATACTAATGTGTCAAAAATGGCCAAAAAACATCGTAGTATCGCGTCAAAAATGTCCAAAAAACTGTTATAGTATAGTAAAGGTGTAAAAAAAGGGTCAAAAAATGTCATGGTATAGTAAGGTGTCAAAAAAGTTTTAAAAAAAACTGTTATAGTATAGTAAAGGTTCAAAAATCGTCAAAAAATGTCATAGTATACTTTATGGTCAATGTCAGAAAATGTCATACTATCTGTCAAATGTAAGAAATAATTTGGAATATTATTTGTAATAAGATTAGGAAAAGTTGTAATAATAGAAGCATTTGAGAAATAATTAAACTTTCTTTTTCTTCTTCAATAATATTTGTAGTTTCAGGACTTGAAGCTTTGGACAGTTTCTGTGACTAACATGTTCTGTCTCTGCAGGAGGAGGAGAAGACGTCACCTGAAGAAGAAGATGTGGTTTGTTAAATGTTGTCTGGAACAGAATCAATAAAGTTTTGCAGCTTAATGTTTGAGTTGAGTTTCTCTATGACCAGCTATTCTCTGGTTGCATTGGGTCTTATTTTTCCATGTCTCTGGATGTAAATGATTGATAGGGACAATCATCTTTAGAATTGGTGCAGTGCAGCGTCAAAGTCCGTCCACTAAAGTTCTTATTTTTGTCTCTGACAGACTCAGATTGTTAATCTATGTGTCTATGGATAGGGTTCATACAGAGACAGAGCTTTTTATTAAAGAGTAAGATTAAAGCAGAAACATCACTATATGTCACTACCAGACTCCACTGACACAGAGATTTTACTGAGCACAACACAGGAGCTGCTGGAATACCACTGCCTCCATCTGTTAGTGTGTTTGCACAGATTCCATATATTTTTGTCCCTATCAAACATTTACACCCCAAAACATGGAAACATAAAGTCCAGGTTCAAAAAATACCAGAGTTATCTTTCTTAAATTTAAACTGACAGTATGTAAACATTTGTTTTTTTCCTCTCCTGTTTTGAAAATGACAGATACACTGAGTGTTTGCTCATGGCACAAAACTCCACTCAGTATTAGCATGTAGCATAACATGTCAAAGCTGACAAGTTCATTCGTGTTGACTACTTTTAAATAAAAACCTGTAACATTAACAGCCACATTGGTTGTCAAACTAAAACTCTACCATACACTCTGGTGTTGACCAACTCTTTAGGTTAACTTAGACACGGGTCATAAATCAGTTCAAACAGCTCGACAAATGCATCAACTAATGTGAAATCGATACCTACGTTACCCTCAAACACGACCACGGTCCTCTCTGAGCAGGAGAACCTGGCATCTGTAGAACTGGAGCTGACAGAGGAGTCTGAGTGGATCATCATCGATGTCTGTGACTGTGACACCTGAAGACGACAACAGAGAACATTTTACACTACTGCTGTTGTTATAGGATCAAACTGAACTTTAGTCTTTTTACCTCTGCAGCTAAACTCACATTTCTACAGTGTTTTCCATCACATCACATTTACTAGAACATTCAGATTATGTTATGATGTAGTTATATATTTACAATGACAAATACTTCAAACTAATCTACAGAACAGGTCAGAACAGAATAAACAGATGCTTAACATCATCTAATGCCCCGAATTCACAAACACTGCAGCTACACTCCTCACATCTGGTCAACCTATTCATTAATCTCAGTGATCCATATCTTTGCACTATGATGATTTCTTCTTTCTCTTACTGGCACACTGCCGCCTCCTACAGGTTGGGATCAGACAGCAGTTCAGAGTCAGGTGTGTAATCAGGTTGTGAACTCTCTGGCATTTGCATCTTTGGACTTTTTGAAGACACTGAATTTAAACTGAGAGGACAGAAAATATCTTCATGTAGTTCATCCCTCATCTGAGCTGCTCAGGTTCCACCAGCAGAGAACACTTTTAGCAAAAAACTGATAAGAAGTGACCAAATTACAAATACACATGATCACCTACTTAATATTTCCTCATGATCAGAAACTTCAGCAACTAATCCACATTTGTACAACTAATATACAACTACTGTTAATTTCAAAAAGGCTATGTCTAAAACAGCATGATGATGGAAAAACAAAACAACCAACAAAATTAGGAAAAAAGCAATGATTTTACTTGATATCCAACACGGGAGCAAACATGTAATTCAGATACCAATACAGACTTTAAATGCACTCATGAAACATTATTTATGGACTGAACACCTACTTCAAAACATCAGCATCCCAACATCACAGTACAGGTGAATGTACACAACATCAAAGAAATTTCCATAAACACCTATAGAAAACAGGAATAATAGATACAATAGATATGTGTGTATACACATGTACAATGCTTATGATGGTATCTGATGGTGACAATTAAACTGTGAGTGATCGTCTCAGTCAGTGGAGGTGGGAAGTCCTGGGTGCTGTGGCATTGTTGAGTCTGATGGCAAGAAACATCCTCCCAAACAGTTTGGGACACATGGGAGGACGAATCTGTGGCTGTTGCAGTTGCACATTGTTCGTTCAAAAGTGTGCAGATATACTGAGGGTTACATTGTTCATTAATGGCCACTGTTGCTATTTAATCAGCATTTGAGTTGGCAAGTCACTTTACAGATAGGTTTGCAGAGGTCTGGAGTTCACAGCAGTGTGCAGGGCTTGGTGAGCTCAGCATTCCTGGCTTCCTGAAGGCCAGACATCTGACTCGCACAAAGAAAACCACAATAAGTTAATATAGAGCAAGGAAAGAATACAAAGAAGTGGATAATATATATCTGAGAGAACACACCTGAAGACATGAGTCATGTGGTACAGAGGTGTGTTTGGTGCAGCTTGGCCTTACTCTTCTTCACAGCTTTCTAGGATATAACTCCTCAGGCTCACAGCATCTCACATTGATTTTTCTGGAGGCACAGGAAACTGCAGATCCATATGGCTTGGGCATCCTGCAACTATTCATCCAAAAAGTACAATGAGACGTTTTCTTTTTCCTGTAATTTATCAACTCTCCTAACAAAGCCTCGGAGTACTTCGAGCGGAATAATTCTGCGGGAACACAAGTTCTTTTGTTTGCACATTCCAATTGCACCATTGTGTTCTAAAGCTTACTTCAAAGACTGGTATCAATTGGTATCTGATTTAAATTGACAGGACTGAGTTGTTAGAGCTGAACCAGGGAGTGAGTACCACAGCTGAGCCTTTTTGCTACAGATGGGATTTGGGTGTCGAGGCTGACCTGACAATACCGGAGAAAACTACACCATGCCCACGTCCTAGGCCATCCTGTGCCAAACTGAGGCCCTTATTACAAGTTGGCTGGTTTTATGTGTGAAAGTTGGTGCTGCCTAGATCCTGCATCTAGTTGTCACTTGGATATTTAATTTAAATTTCAACACATCTGTCTGCAGTCCCAAAACACAGAGCTAGCAACCTGCTAAGACGACTAAACAGGAACTGTTACATCTAAACTACATGTTGGATGGTTGGATAGCATCTGAAACTCTCCCCCACACCTTTCCAACATCAGTCAACAGGTATCTGTGTTGCCCGTCATTTGTAACTTTCCAGAATCAACAATCTGACTGACAGACTTCACTCCACGATTGGCCAGCTTGGAGAGTCGGGACAAAGTTCAACCCAGTCTCTTGGTTCATTACACAGGATCCAGCTATCACCCACTTGTCTAGATAAAGTTCATCCTCTGCTCCTGATTCTGTAGCCTCCCTGAAGTTCCTCTCTCTGCACTGACCCTCGTTTGGCTGCACATCAAACAATCCCACTTCATTTTCTCCAGATCTAATTTTCTCTTCATGCAGCTTTCCAACATTCACTGCTGCTGTTGTCCCGTCTCCAAAGGCAGCTGCTTCCAGATTCAACATTGTTTTATCATGATTAGTAAGATGTGGCTGTAGACCATTGACAATACAGACAACATAAATTGTTTGACCCTATTTAATCTAAAAGTGGTAATGTTAAACATATCATTCCAATTACCTTGATCTAGGATAGCTACAGTTTGCTCTACATCACCAAATCTGACCCTAGAACATGTCAGCATCCAATTGTAGAATGAGTCTTGGAGTAAGATTATAACAACAGCATACCATGGTCAGCTGATTCACAAAAACATAGGGATCTTTGTCTGATTTTGGAAACCGCACAACCATGGCACACAACTCAGTAAAGGTTCATGGTCTATATGCAAATTCTTAGGGCTAAGTTTTCCAATTTCTTAAATACCTCCACCATTACTTATCCATTAAATGCACAGCTTTATGACAGAATCAGCAGTAACTGTACTTACAGCCCAGACTTCCTCACACACAGAGAGAAAAGCCTTGCCTTCTTATGTAATACGAGTCGACTCTGTTGACCTTGTTCTCTGTAGCATAAAGACGTCCTACCTTATTCCTGGTTGTGATTGCCGAATTTGGAAAAACTGCAAAAAATTGCTCCAGTTGTTGCTGATTCTGTCAAGACGTGCACACAGAGAGAACGTAAGATCTCACTGTCCAACAATGTACACTACTCACAATAAGTTAGGGATATTGTTATTTACATGAGTGCCCCAATATGTAAGGCACACTGTACACAGTGAGACCATTACGTGGAAAACACAAAATGAGGTGTGTCTATCACCCCAATACAATTGCCTCCCTATCCCAAAAATCTCTGAAGTGTATGTATGACATCCACTGAGTCTCTCACAATATCCCTAACTTATTGTGAGTAGTGTAAGTTAAAATGCGTAGAGTGACTTGTGGTGATGTGTGGATGAGTCTGAAACATTAGGACAAATCAGAGTCAAGCATTTTGTGCTGTCTGCTTCATCAGTGATCTACAGCCACATCTTACCAAAGACTCTCCAAACTGGCTAAACATGTAGTGACGTCTGTCAGTCAGATCGTTGATTCTGAAAAGTTACAGATGATGGGCAACACAGATACCTGTTAGCCAATGTTGGAAAGATGAGGGGGAGGGAGTTCAGATGCTACCCATCCAGCCAATGTTCAGTTCAGACACATCAAATCAAAACATAGAGAGATCAAACACTATACAGTAGAGTGCAAGGTTTTTGTAAAAACAAAAGGAAATCCTGAGCCCAACTTCATTCAAGCTATCACTCACTTAACACTACAGATATTTTCTGAAAAATTCACAAAATATGTTAAGATATAAATTTTCACCCTGTTAATAATGGTAAAACTTCATCTAACACCAGTACTCTCCCTGCAGCATCTGGCTTCAATTGCAAGCAAAGTCTAAGAGCTCTAATTCTTTTCTCTGTGTCCACTTCAAGACAACACCTGTTAATACCAGGTAACTCAACTTGGTACACTTCACACATCAATTTGGTTTTCAATTGCTATCAACCCATCACCAGTAAATCAAACATTAAGCAAATATACCCAAATTGGGTGTCAAGTAGCTTCTTCCGGATCCTCTCAGAGGTACAAGTTTGGGTGGTGATGATCTCGACAGCAGCACAATTACACCGACAGGCAATGTAATGAATCAAAGCACAATTCTTTAACTTTAGACAAGACAGGAGACAGAGACATACCAAGACAGATGAGGCAGACAAAGGTAGAAACAAAAAGAGAGACAAAGAGAAAAGAAAGATAGAGACAGACAAGAGACTAAGAGAGACAGAGACAAGACAAAGAAACAGAACCAGATCGAGACAAAGAAAGACAGAGACAGACAGACAAAGACTTAAAGAAACATAGGGAGGGTGGCCAGGACAGCATGGACATGGTAAAAAAGCTGAAATAAAACAGGATCTGTTTTCAAAATTACACTTTTCTTTGAAGATTCTTGGTCGTCCAGGTCATAGTATTTCTAAGTGCTATACAAAAACTGGACAGAACTGAAGAAGCCTTTCAGATGAAAGGTCTTCAAGAACCTCAAACAAGTCCAGTTGATTTTGTACAACACTTAGACAAAGAGAGATACTTATGTTTTGTGGAGCTACATGACAAAAAGGTTGTTGCACCAAAGCTGATCCAAGCTGATTGGATAGAAATGGAAGCAGTCATGGCACAGGCAAAGTTTGTCTATTTGATTGTTAATCAAAGCCTTATACAAATTTGCATATTTCTCTGTATCTATTGCCTGTCACTTAATTTTTTTCCCAATCTTCTTGCAATATAGGTTTTCTGATCTGTTAGTCCGCCTGTCCAATGAAGCTAATCTGACAGTCTGTCCAAAAAACTGATTCCGTCAGACAAAGACACGCAAAGACACAAAGACAGACACACAATGTTCGTATCAATGTGTGTGAATGTATGTGTTTGTGAGAGGCTTGGCAGCCAACACACCTTCAATACACAACAGGCTGATTAGAAAAAGACAGTGGATAGGAAGTGTAAGAATCAGCCTGTATGCATGTGAGACAGAGGAAATAAAGGGGTGGCACAGCGGCCATAATTAATAAGAAACCACAGGACTTGTTTGTAGATTCCCCAGGAAAAATCAAAACCAATTATACAGACTAATCGACAGGTAGATGAATGGATGGTTGGTCCTCTTGGATGGACAAATGGGGAAATAAAAGTATGCAGTCATGGCACTGCTATATTGCTTGGTTGCAGCAGCCAATCAAAACTACAGTTCAACAGATGCGCAGACATACATCAGATAGTATTTTAGAAACTTGATAAAAACAGGACATTTTATGCTGCTCTGCAGTAAAATTAAACAGGTTGCTCTAAACAGCTGTGTTACATTACAAAGTTGGAGTCTAACAGGAACAAACACACCTGACAGCAATTGACTGTAATGCTAACGCTAAGCTAACTTGTGGCTAACTTAGCTACTTTACAGGCATCACTTACCTTCTGGGTGAATTTTAAAGGGCCCAGTTCTCCTGGTATCTTTATCCTTCACCTTACAGGAGGCCAATGTCCTGTTAATTAAAATAAATAAAAAGTGTGAGTTGAGTTTCAAGCCTCCAAAGTCTTCCTGGCCCTGCAGGGACAGTTTAGTCATTTTCTAACCCTGAGATTCACCTTGGTCTCTGTGTGGTATTTTGGAGGGGGGGGGACACCAACAGCAGGGAATTTTATTCGAATGAGTCCAAACTGAGTTTCTGCACAGAGAATAGATGTTGTGAAACCATGTCAGCTGGTGATACAGGTGATTTTATCATCAGGAGCAAACTGAGTACTGGTACAGTAACTGCATGATGCTTTATATGTAAATAAACCATCTGAATTAATCACTCCACTGCCAGTACGTCTGTTTAAACTGGTTAAAGCATGACTCTTTAATCTTTCTTTAAAAAGAAACATCACTATATGTTACTACCAGACTTCATTGACAAAAACAGGAATTTTACTGAGCAGAACAGGGGCTGCTGGAATACCACTGCCTCCATCTGATAGTTAGTGTTACTGCGTAGTACTTTTACTTCAGTAAAGTATCTGATTAGTTCTTCCACCGCTGAAAGTCACGCAGTAACACAAATACACTAACAGATGAAGGCAGTGGTATTCCAGCAGCTCCTGTGTTCTGCTCTGTAAAATCCCTGTTTTTGTCAATGGAGTCTGGTGATGACATATACCGTTTGTAGTTAAAGAAAATGCTCTTGTTCTTTGATAAAAGCTCGATCTCTGTTTCCATAATGTTGTCAGACACTTTGACCTTTTGAATTTAATCAGCTCCTGTGTGAGCACTCTGACTGTTCCTTTGTTAAACTCTGAACTTGGATTTAAACATGGGAACTTAATGAGAACAGGACATGACAGCAGCCTGCGTTCACACAGAGCGGTGAAGTGAAACGTGTTTCTCTAAACAAACACCTTACAAAGCTAGCGATGCTAACCTGCAGCAACACACCTGACGCATTAGCGTCACGCTAACTAGCGTCACGCTAACTTAGAGATGTCACTTGCCTTTCTGACGTGGTTTTCCCGCTCCTCCTGTCGTTGGACGCGATCATCCCGGTGTCTCTAACTTTAAATAACATTTCACACAGCGGCAGTTTGGCTGTTAAGTTTAAATCCCGCCATCACGCG
Source organism: Lates calcarifer (assembly GCF_001640805.2). Taxonomy (NCBI): domain Eukaryota; kingdom Metazoa; phylum Chordata; class Actinopteri; family Centropomidae; genus Lates; species Lates calcarifer. The sequence continues at coordinate 11,679 of NW_026116321.1, forward strand.
GCTGACACCGTCAGCTGAGAGCGTCCCGGTGTCTGACGTCACAATCAGATAAAGTTGGAGTGCGCAGGTGTTGATGCGTTGAAGGTTCACGGACGGTCGTAAAAACCACAACTCTTACAGGAATGTTTGTGAATGGTTGTTTTGTCTGTTTGTGGTTGTTTTGTGCGTCTTTGTTCTGTTTGTGTCTGTGACTGACTTTCTAACAGAGACAGTGAAAACAGTCATTTCACACAGAGGCTTGTGCTCATCACTTATTGATTGTGTTATATGAGAGTCAATGAACAAACAAAACTTCACCAAAACAATGTACAGTATTTAATTTGTTCATTTATACAAGTCTCATCTTGCAACGTCAATAATCTATAGTTCAAAAAATAGATTTTATAGAAGATTTTGTCATTACAGATCCATCCAAACCTTCCTACGTTTTTACAGATTTTAAAGGTGACGATTCCAAACTCGTCTAAAACCAGAACTGTAAACAGTTCTGGTTTTAGACGTGGAGTTTAGATCTGAGAGCAGGTCAGAACCTCTGCTGGATGTTAATGTAACTTCAGCTACAGTAAAAGCTTTTAGGACTATCTGTTAAACTATCACCTATGAGGACAGTATTATCATTATTATCTAACAGGAGAACACTGGAAAACGTTTTCCGCATTTAATCCAAATAAACACAAGAACATCAAACCAGAACTCAGTAAAACAAGAATAAAAGTCAAAGGAAAGTGAAAGGTGGTTGGTGTGTGTTGGAGGAGTCTCTCGGTTTTTGTGTTTGATGAAGAAGGGAAGACGATTGTTCAGCTGGAGGAGGAGAAATTCATCCGTCTTCTGCTTCTTTCATCCTTTAGTTTGTCTTCTTCTCCCCTGTGAAGAGAAACATGAAGCTTCATTAACACTGTTCTTCTTCACTGCAGGTCACAGACGACATCACTTCCTCTCCCATCAGTAAAGCTCTGACTGCTGCAGCAGGTAGATATGAAGCTGGTTACTGCCACAGTCTGTCAGTGGGACTAAGTCAATCACCTGCTAACTTACAGTTTGTCACCAAGTGCAACAACAAGTCCAACATGTTGAAACTAAATCTCTCTGATCGAGACTCAACTAGTTAAAGTCTTCATGTTTGGTCTGAGACAACATGTCCTCTACGAGTTAACTAGAGAGGAAAACATCCATGTCACTAGTTAACTAGCGACTCTTTGTGGACCTGACTAGTTCACTAGTAAAAGAGCATGTGTACTAGTTAGCAAGTAAGGTATAAAAAAAGACACCAACCAGTGCAACTAATGGATACTTGAGTTTTTACTAGTTGTAAACATTTTGAGCCTGACTCATTAACTAGTTTGCCTTGACTCGTTCACATGTAAGCTCCAACATGCAGCCACTTGTTAACTAGTTTCAGTTCCTCAGACCAACAGGTTAACGAGTGCACAACATGCAAATGCAGTGGGCAGGACAATGACAATGAGTTCTGATTGGTTGGCTTTTTTATTTTGTACTGGAGAACCAATGGGAAGCTTCAATACACACTTCTGCCCACCTCCTCATTAGCATTTGGTACAACTAGTGTGACTAGTTAACACTTTGGCTTTTATTAGATAAGTAGACCACTGGTTAGTTAGCTGTCAGAGGTTTTACAGCTCACTGGTTAACCAGTAAGAATTCAATTCTAAAAATTTGAATCTTCTTCCTTTTTTTCTTTTGCTTTTTACTGTAATTGTCACATTGATGATTGAACCTGAGCAGACTGGTTTTCATCTGGACACTAACAGTTATTTTCTGAACCAGGTTTTCCTGCAGTTTTCTCTTCAGTGTTTCAGGTTCAGGTCTCTCCTCTGGTTTTCTCACCTCTGGTTTTCTTGGCTTTGGGGGAGCAGGGTTTGGACACCTTGACGGTGGTTTGGCACTCGGCATTGAACAGCGCCCTCTTCAGTGTTCCTGATCGATTCTTGGTGTTGGTGACGGCGTCGCAGGATCCCCCACGGCCCAAACTTATACTTACAGTCACCTGAAAGAAACGGACATTTAAACCTTTAACACACTGAACAGGTGAAGAGGTGATGACTCCTTCCCTTTCAAATTAAGAGCCTGAACAAACGCTAACTGTAACTTTGAAATAAAAATCTGAATGTGCAGCTTTTCACATTTAAACAAAGATAAAAAATGTCCATCAGATCTTGTTAAGAAGATAAATCCAGAGTCAAAGGAGCAGTTCCTGTGATGGCCTCAAGAAACTGTTCGCTGTATCTTTGCTTCACCTGAGTTCAGGTGGATTCACCACCAGTCTGAAATCTATCAGGATCAAAATTTATTCTGAATTCAGTTTGAAGTTAAATTTGAAATTAATTCAGATCCAAAACCTTAAGGACAAAGTGAACAAAAGTCCTTAAACTCTAAGAACTCTGAGAAGTCAGAACACGTGTATCATCCTGCTTTGACCAGCAGGGTGTCGCTGTTTGTAACTGACTCTGACACTTTGTACAATGAACCGGTTTCCTTAACTGGAAAAACTTCACGTCAACTGAATCTGCTGCTGCAGGTGTGTGTGTGTGGGGTGTGTGTCAGGTGTGTGTCTGCGTCTTACTGATGTCCTTCTTCCAGTTGCAGGGGATCTTGCAGTGGATCTTGTCGTTGCGGTCTTTACAGGTGGCCTCTCTCAGTCCGTCTCCACAGTCTCCCTGTTCTGGGACACATTTCCCGTACTGAGTCTCTGCGGCGGAGCACTCTGAGGTCGGCCTGGACTTATCATGTTTACCACCTGGAGGAGGAGCAGAGAGACACACCTGCTGTCACAACAACACCTGAGAACTCCACATATTCTGAGCTTTAAACAGCCAGACACATAAAGATTCACCCTGGTTTTAACTCGATGTAACATGAACATTCACAAAGATTAGATTTAGTAAAATATTTAGCAGTAAAGTTGAATTTGTTCTGAATGTGAGGATTTCTTCACAGCTCAGTTAAAACCTGAACATGTTTGGTGTCTGAAGCTCGACTCGAAAAACTTGTCTCATAATAACAACAAACATCAGAATCCTGATTTACAGACAGACAGACAGAGTCCACACTAACATTTACACTCTGCTTTCAGAAATCAAATACATATCTGAAATTCTGTACTTTTCTTATTCAAATATATGAGGAATAAATTTCTCCATCGTGTTGTTTTGTTTTGTTTTGTTTACACTTCTTTACTGAACTGTTTCCACATTCAGAAGCAAATATTGTAAATATTGTTCTTCTTTCTTAGATTTATCTCAGTATCATATGAATCAGTAAGAATATCTGGGCTTTATCAGATATGATGGACACTTTTATTACTTTAAGTACATTTTTACTAATGATACTTTTATGAAAAGTATTTCGAGTATTTCTGCTTCCTGTTACTTTCTACGTTTACTCCACTACATTTATTAAACAGCTGCAGAAACTGCTTTCACAGACGAAAGATTAAATCTCAGGTTCAGTCGTTCGTGTCTCCTCAGGTTGAAGTGTCATCGCTCTGACTGTTACTCTGCAGCGCACCATCAGGTCACATG